>NC_068563.1:3939393-4242424 GCF_022201045.2 Citrus sinensis | reverse complement strand
TCAAAGGCTTTGGCTAAGTTACGTTAAACGTAACTTACGCCAGATACAGCAACAGTGGTAGTGATGGGACTTGTCACTGTTGCTGTGCCTGACGTAAGTTACGTTTAACGTAACTTAGCCGGCTCCATTTTCAAATATAATAAAATAAATGTTTATTCATTAAATATGTTTTTTATTAACTTTGTAATTAAAAACTATAATTCTTTAAATAAGGATAAAATTATAATTTGAAACTATTTACTCCCAATCCAAAACAAAGTAAACACATAAATTGAATTCTGATATCTATTCGATGCTTCCATTTCAGTGTAAGTAAACAACTTACTCCTACTCCCACTCCACACTCTCAATCCTAAGATTCCCACTCCTCAGGATTCCCACTCCAATCCAAAAAGTAAACGCTACCTCAGATTAGGCATGTCCGTTGAAAAATACAGTGAGAATGTATGTTTTATTCCTGATAAATATCATATTTATTATTTATAATCTTATTAAATATTAAATTATCTGTTTTATCTCTTCCTTTAATAAATAACATATAAAGTTCACATTTTTTGTTCTTTTTGTGTGTATTAAATCATATAGTATTCGAAGACCACATTGAGTCCCGACTAATCTAGAGTCGAGGCGGGTAGAACCACTAGAGCGGCTTTTTGTTCATTTATTATTCCACCTTCTTCAAAGGATTTTATGACATTTCTAAGCAGTTTAGTGTCAAAATTAAAGTGAAGATTAAAAAGACTAGTCTTATGTAATTATCTAAAGAGCATTAACATTTTTCATTTTTTTGCCAACCTCAATGACTTGTGTCAAATTTTAATTTATAATTTTAATAAAATATCTCATCTTGAATGATTGTTTTGTCCTAATTTTTATAATTATTTTCATTATCACTTAATGAGAGAGATGAAATAAGTAAATAAAAATTTAGTATGGATATAAGTGATAAATATGATATCTATAAAAAAAAATCAAACAGGCATTCTCCCAAAAATAAATATAAGATCTTGAAGCTGCAGCTAAACACTTAATGAAGTAGTGATTACAAATTGAATAGCGTGTGTGAACAAACGAAAATAAGCCACACAAACAGATATTTTAGATTCCATATTCTTCAAATGTTAGAATTTCTGGTTGATCCTGTTGGGTAACTAATATGCCCCACTGATGACTCTGTAATCACCACCTAGAACAAATTTGTGATCCACATTGATCTCAATTAGATCTTAATGAATTAAAGAATATATTATTATATAATTCTTGTGCATGCATATATCATATATTTATATCTTTAGTTTCCTTAGCCGGCCGCTGGCCACCCATATGCTGCTAGGTGTTGAAAATTCTTGTACAAAAATAACAAAAAACTAAAATAGAAAGTGCTAAAAAAAATATTATTCTGCTAGGGATTTAATTTAGAAATTACTGTTGGAAAGTCAATCTCATTCACTTCAAAAAGTTATCCTTAGACAAAGAACTTTTTTGCTTTTGCTTTTTTCTGCTTATATATATATGTCACCATTCTCTCTAGTTTCTTCTATAACAAAGCCATAACCTACCATTCTAATCAAATTCTTTCAGTCTCTTTCTCTCAAAACTACAAATAGACAACACATTAGTACAAAAATAAAAGAATGGGCAATTGTGCAGCTCCTCAATACAAAAACAATGGTGCCAATTATCTAAATTGGCCAGCCACAGCAAAAATTATTCACTTAGATGGAAGGATGCAAGAATTCAAGCAACCCACCAAAGCCAAAAGAATTCTTTTTGAGAATCCAAATTGCTTTATTTGTAGCTCAGAATCAATGTTCATCGGCTCCCAAGTGCCCCCTTTGCCGGAAGATGAAGAACTTCAAGTGGGTCAAATTTACTTTCTCATGCCGCTATCAAAGTTGCAAGCAACATTAACGCTTCAGGAGTTATGTTCACTAGCTATAAAGGCAAGTTCAGCAATTTCTCATGCGACCGGCAAGAATGGTTTAAAGTATCCGGCGGCCACAAGTAACGGCTTCTGTGAAGTTCCGATAGAATTTCAGGCTCCGGCGAGGCAGAATGATCGGTGAATTGAGTATTGACTTTTAGGTTTGGCAAAACGGTTGAAATGGACCACAGAGAAACGTGTGCTGTCCATATATGTTGTTATTAATTATACTTTATAAAGTATCTTTTGAAATTGTAGGTAAGAAAATAGCGAAAAAAGCCGACTTAAGCTTAATTAAATTCTAAGAGTTAGCTAGCCTTGTGTTCGCACTATGTATACACAACAGGGTTGTCAAAGCTTTTGGAAATAAGGATGATAATAGATAGTGAGGCTTTTCTTTTTTTTTTTGGTTCTTCATTTTTTTTTTTTATATTTGCGCTTCATGATCACATATAACTATTCAAAATGGGCAATATTCTTATTCTATGTATATTTATTAAATTTCAAAATCCAAATGATATGCATCTTTAGCATAATCCAAACTCCAGTGATTAATTATATAATTCACTCAATATGTAGCCTTATTATTACAGTATTATTAAATATTAACACAAACAATTATTTTTATTCTATGATGTTAAGGATTCAATTACATTAAATAACAGGATAAAATATGCACATAAAAGAACTAAGAAATTTCCTCCGTTAGAGCTTCTCGTGCTGATAGCAAGCTGTGAATCAGGATGAATAGGAGGTTGCTATGTTACAGATTCTGTAACATACGTACCCAATGCATGCACCACACCTGTCCTGCATATGGAGAAAAAGCATGCAATTGTTTTTGTTTGGTAGCTAGCTAACCAATCAGGAGCTGGCTAAGTTGGATCTGTATGTTACAGAATCTGTAACTTAGCCAGCTCCGGATGAATAATTCATAAAGAAACTAAAACAACTATAGATATTGCATACACACCAATCATATTTTGCCACCTGTAGCAATAATTAATCACTCGCAGGTATGACCGTCTGCTCATCTCAAAAAAGGAAAATGAAATGAGAAACGTCGCGTCAAATTAGTCTATGTAAATAGATTTCCCCCCCCCCCCCCCCAAAAAAAGTATGCGAATAGTTTGTTATCATTATTATTCCTCTTTTTTTCTTTTTGACCTGGTTGCTTCCCAGAAACAAAACATTAATTAAAAAAAAAAAACTTATTTGCGACGGACAAACGATATTATCTAATTTACTGTGTGTCCATTAATAATATTTGGACATGTATGCTTTTTTTTTTCTCTTATAAACCACTCATAAATTATTAGACAATGGACAGTTCGTTAGAAATATATTATGTAAGTTGTTGGAATTTTATTGATATTTTAAAATATTAATTTTTCACATTTGAGAAAAGTGAGAGTAATTATTTTTATGTTATTTTAATTTTTTAATTTTTATTTATTTTCTTTCAAAAATGTGAAAGATGTCACATGAATTTGAATAAATAGTGTACTAGAGTTACATCTTACATGCTGCATTACTCATAAATTAATTCTCGATTTGCTTCAAATGAGGCATGCAGCTGGCAGTTAATTAAAAAAAATGGCAACTCTAATGTCTTACAACTGGATCCACATGTGACATTTGTGAAGTATTAGATTCAAAATGAGCAACGTCGCAAGTAGTAATGGCAATTGTGGGACGGGATTGAAATATATTTTTATCTCATAAAAAAATTTAAAGATATAAATGTGATATTTTTTATTCTAATTACATATGCGGGACGGGAGTGAGATTGACAAATTTTATCTCATCCCATCTCATTATCGATTAAGAATGAAAATTTTTTCAATTAAGATAGAATTACACAGGATTCCATATCTTTTGGGACGAGATTGAAACATATTTTTATCTCAAAAAAAATATAAAGACAAAATTGAGATATTTTTTCATCGCATTTATATATATGGGATGAGACTGAAATTGATAAATCACATCCCATCCCGTTCCATTACCAACCCTAGTCGCAAGTGAACAAACAGGAGCAGTCATGCATACAACAGAAATTATTAGGTTTCAATATCTTTCAAATGTCTGTCAAATCTGGTTGATCCTGTTAGCATTAATGACTCTCTGTCTCTGATGACCTCAATTAGCTACCCAGATGGAACAAATTTTTGATCCACTTGATGGGCAAGATATTTGTTATGATTATGACCATTATTGATCAATAAATTAATCAAATTGTCATAATTTATATTAAACGGTATGTAGGGGAATATAATCAAGGAAGTTAAAAAATTTGCATTCGTGATACTTTTATACGAAATCTTTTGCATATCTTTAATTAGTTTGCTTAGCCGCCGCATTATTGTTGCATATGTACGTTGAAAATCTTGTTTACACACGTAAATTTATGATCTACAGAGTGCTTTAAAAAAAAAAAAATCTATACTACATGAGCTTACATTGGAAACCACTGTTGGGAAGTCAATCTTTCCATCTTCTAATAAAATAATCCGTTGATTGCTTTTTTTCTCCTTTTATATATCACAATCCTCTTCAACATACACACAATTCATCATTCTGATCAAGTTCTCTCAATATCTCAAAATTACAAATACAAAAACACATTGATGCACAAAAATGGGCAATTGTACAGCTCCACAGTACAAAAACAATGGTGCCGATATTGATTATCTAAATTATTGGCCAGCCACAGCAAATATAATTCACTTAGATGGAAGGCTACAAGAATTCAAGCAACCGATCAAAGCCATAGACATTCTTTCTCAGAATCCGAATTGCTTCCTTTGTAGCTCAGAATCAATGTTCATCGGCTCTCAAGTGCCACGGCTGCCAGAAGATGAAGAACTTCAAGTGGGTCAAATTTACTTTCTCATGCCACTATCAAAATCTCAAGCAACACTAACTCTTCAGGAATTATGTTCACTAGCTATAAAGGCAAGTTCAGCAATTTCTCATGTGAACAATATAAATTGGTGTTGAGTATCCGGTGGCCAAATGTCACCGCTATGAAGTTCCGATGGGATTTCAAGCTCCGATGAGGCAGAGTGATCGGAGAATTGAGTAAATATTTTTAACTTTTGCACAAGGGAAAAAAAAAAAAGAACTGGACACAAGAAAAATATGTGTGGTGACCATAGCTGGAAGCTTTTGGATTATTATTTTTTAATTATGTTTGATTTTAGTGTGTAACGCGTATTGTTTTAATTAGTATATACTACTATATATACTTATATATGGTATCTTTTTGAAAATATTGTGGCTCTTGATATATAAAAAGAGGCCAGGCTTAGCTAGCTCGATGTAAACACAAAAGAGTAGTCAAATTAAGCTTTGGAATTAGCTAGAGACAAAATTAAGAAATCATAATTAACCGAGTGGATATTATTATTTTTAGTTCTTGCACTTCCTGTATTTTATTATATATAAAGATTCCGCATAATACTGGCAATATTCTAATAATATTTATCTATTAAATTAATTCCACGCTCCAAATGATATATTACATATGTACCTTTATATTAAATTAGTATAAGAACATTATGTGATTCATCGATCATGTATGAGATTTTTCATCATGAAGATGTTAAATCTGTGACCTGATAAAAAATCTAATTGATTGAGTTTGAATATATATTTTGACGCGAACTAAAATCTCTTATCGGTTGTGGGAACTTGGAATAAAATCTTTGCATTAATGGTCTCGTTATTGTAATGAATTTAATTACTCAAGAATAGAGGAATCCATGGTTGTCAATTCAATTTTCTTAACAGTCAGGAAAAATCTTAGAATAATGATATAGCGATAAACTCTTATATAAATTTATTTTGTACAAACTGATGTGGGTAATTAGAGATAGATAATTTTTAAGAAATTTTATTTAATTGATCATTTGAGTTTGAATTCTACAAAGATTAAAATTAAAAAAAAAATTAATATAGACTATTTTAGTGTCTCTATTTTTTTATAAAGAATAATAAAATAATTAATAATAGTTCCATTAGGGCATCAGCCTTGGATTCTTCTTCTCCAGAGTTGGAAGCTACAAGAATTCAAGCTGCCAATCAAAGCTGGCCACGCCCTCGCCTGGAGTTAATCACTGGAATCACAAAGCTTCTTAGCTCATAATCCATGCGTAATATTGTATATAAAACTCTCACTTGCCCTCCTTCATAGATAATTGTTAGAATACTAGTTTGGCCATACTAGATGGCATGAAATAAAAGTTGTTGACATACTTAACTTGGTCATACTAGATATTACGAATTCATGAAAGTTTACAAGTACAAAAAAGTTTATATAAGTTTCTTTTTCCTTTAGTTTTGTCTCGTTCGACCTACTCGTTAGGTAGCAGTTGATCTTCTTACAGAGTTTGGTCTGCCTCATTCTCTCTATCTCTTGTTCCAATTCTTTTTTATCTGCACCTCTACTTTGGACACCTCGATGTCCACTTTGGTACTCTCTAAATCAAGGTATTTTCCCAACAACAAATCGAGTGCAAACTCTAGCCCAGGTAAAATATTTTCATCATTCTTAACTTGGCTTTCCTTCTTCAAATAATCAACCATCTTTCCCTTATCTGCAATCATTTTGTCTTTTTCCTCGATCACTACATATCACGACGAGCAACCTCCTCATCCAACTCTTTTGCCTTCTGTTTCGAGCTCTCCTTCTCAGCCTCATCAGTTTTAGCCCTCTCTTTATATATATATAGCAAGTGACTTTGCTCCTTGTTTAATTACCTGGTCATTGTGTTTCTTGAACCGACACCTTAGGTAATTGGCCTAACAACATCTATGGATTTCACCTTTTCTTTTCTTGGTATTTTAAATAAAATGAAAAGACATTAGAACATTATAGGTCTATTAGCGAAATATTAACTTTTCGTTAAGTTGCATATATTTAAATTATATTTTCATTTCTTAGATAAATTAAAATAAGTAAATTAAAATTTTCCTCTATGGATCAACCTCGAACTCACTGAGATATATTATAACTAAATAATCTTTTATTTGGGAGAAAATTAAACACTTTTGAATCGTGTCAAGTTTTTTATTTACAAAAAGTAAAAGGAACGAAAAGTAAAAAAAATGCAAAATAAAAATAAAAAGTAAAAAAAAAAATTTCTCCGGTAACGGTGCCAAAAACTTGACACAACTCAAAAGTATTTAATTTACTCTCAAGTATAAGAGTGCCTTGTTATAATATAGATCGGTGAGTCTGAAATCAATCTACAAAAAAAAAAAATTAATTTGTTTATTTTAATTTATCTAAGAAATGAAAATAGAATTTAAATATATGCAAGTTAATTTAAGTGAAACTATGAAATTAAATTAGTTAAGGTTATGGATCCACTTTTAGTAGTAAATACAATTTAATAAATTCTTTGTATTTTTATTTTATGCCCAAAAGATTAATTGTATAAATTACAATTCTTTTTCCATTAATTTTATCATGGATTAAGTACTTAGTGTGCTAAAATTTAACTTGTCTACAATAAGTCAAAATACCATTTTACCAAACTTTATTCTAAGATGTTAAGAATTTATTGTACCAAAATCCTATGTTTGCCTACAATAGATCAAAATTTTAAAATATAAAATATAGATAAAATTGGATAGAAATAATTTAATTTATATAATTAAAAATAGAATTTGATTAAATAATTTTTTTTTACTAAGAGTTTCACTTTACCCTAACAATTAGTATTTACCTAAACATAATTGAAATAAGGTAATTATTAAAATTAAATTATAGATAATTAAAAAAATGGTACTTGAAAGTTGAAAATAAAACTAATTTTATTTATTGAACATATATTACAAAATATTAAAACATAATTAAGATAGAGAGAAGAGAAGAATTTGGGAAAAAAGAAGTGAAGATAGGTGTAGAGAGGTATGTTCTCACCCTCTCTATTTATACTAATTCATAATCAATCCACACCACACAGATAAATAAAGTCAATTATATTATGACCATACATTTGTCCTACTAACAAAATATAAACCTAACTTAATGTCGGTTTTTTAGTGTATTACCATTAGGTGTCTACTAGCTGCGAACCTCATCGTGTCAAATTTCCTTTTTATTCTCGTTAATTTGTGAATGCTCGCTCTTAAATCTTAATTCAGTGTTTATGAATGTTTGTGAATGTTTTGCACCTTAATTTGTGTATATTATCGCAATAAACAAGCACATGCTATATGTGGCAGTTAAATTGCCTTCGAATAGTATTCTATGCCTAAAATGTGTTGATGAGATTTGATCAAACCAAATGGTACAGTATTGATTTCTCATATTACATGTATATCGATTAATAATGACTGACTTATGATTTTTCTCCATTAATTTTAAGATTCAACTCGCATTTAGTCCGGATCGTTAATAAGTTCTGGTTTTAATATCAAAGTATGAGGGTACTTGCATAACCAATTGACATCACGATGGCCTTGTTTCATTCATGAGAACCATATGCTTCAATCTTAGACTCTTGAATCTTGTAGTGTCTGGGATTTTCTTTCAACCAAGGAATCCAAATTAAGTACATAAACTACTGGGGGTTTACAAATTTATATATCGATCCATATACAGTAGTAACAGTTACGAGAAATTGGAAACTGATTTTAGATATGGTAAGAGTTTTCTTTGATCCTAACACAAGTTGGCTGACATAACCAAGCATCGATACAAGTGAGTCGATACTTGGGCAATCATGGTGATTCCGTCAACATGAAGTCAGCATCGTGATCCTTCCACAGTAAATTTGGTGATTTTAAAGATCTGCATGGTGGTGGGGAGTCGAGATCACTGAACCGATCATATTTCCAAGGAGATGGATCTTCAAGCTGCTCCTCTGGCAGCTCTTGCAATTCCAAGTATCTTGGAGGACTCACAGGCTGAAACAGAAGGAAACAAGCATTTATTTGAACAATCCCAAAGCTACGGAAATTTACCATAACAAAGAAGCAGCGAAAATGAAATGAAGACTTGTGAAGAGGGAAAAAGATTCAAACTGACCATCAGTTCACTCAACTGCAGAGGCTCTGCCTGCTTCAGAAAACCTAGAATAAAAGAACAAACGAAGAAAAACTCAGTGGCAAGGCCACACATATGGCACCACAAAAGGCTTTGAAATACTAATCAAACTTGTTTATACCATTATCTAGTCCCACTGTCCTCAAAATTTCATCAATGTCCACAGCTTTAGTCTGGGCTTTGATGCATTCTTGATGATTGTGTAGAAACCCTTCCCCTGCAATATCACTGACATCTTCCTCAGTCGCAATATTAGTTTTGCATTTAGATTCTTCTTTGGTGCCTCATGCAGATGTGGCTTCTCCCAATTCGAAATATCAGAAAGTGCTTTTCTGCCACTGGTCTGCAGCTTCTCAAGTGCTTTGGAGAAACTTTTCTTTTCACTTCCATCAATTCTGATTTTAGATTTAGAAGCACCAATCAGTCTGTCAGCAAAATTGTTGGAGTTCTGCTTTTTCAGTGACTGATTCAGAGTAAGATTCACAGAATTTGATAAATCGGCGAGAGGCTTCCTTCCACCAAGCCCTCCTTTCTTAGAAGCTTTAGAGACAGTGCTCTTGCCCCCAGCAGCCGCTCCCATAGTGATTATCAAAGTAAGACCACAAAAACCTTGAAAATCAAAGAAAAATCAATCAAACACTAAACAGCAAGCATCAGTGGAGTACCATTGGAGCGAATATTCAAATTCTGATCATGGATGATCGGACCACCATGTTGTGAAGCCATCGACTATGTGTCTTCGGAAACTCAGATTAATACTCAGCAAGGATAGAAACTATTACCCAGTATAATAGCAGAATTTAAGAACTAATATAGCTCATTCAAATTCTTCACACAAAAGGAAATTGCACCCAGCAAAGCAAATCAGACAGGGTGACTTCACAAAATGCTAAGTAGTCAGGGAACTCACTGCAATCTTAACCACCCATGCAATCAATTCTCAGTTTTTCACTCTATTTGAGAAAGTAACAAAGGCAACCATATACAAAATCCAAGATGGAAAGACAATGTATTATGTACTTCATATATTATACACCTGAAGTATGAGATATATCTTACCATTTTAGCATAAGGCTTTTATACCCTAAACTATGAATGAATGACTTAATAAGGGTACTCTATCAATGCAAATTGTTTCTCCAATCTTCCAAATACAAGAACACAATTTCTTATTTTACAGAATTTCATTTCAAACAACATTACATGGCTGCATCATCAAGACACTAAAAAGAAATATAGATATATATTTTTTCCAATCAGCAGTATCTGGAATGAAAATTTCAAAACGACCGACAAATTTCTTTAGTTATTTGCAAAACCTAGTTGATTTTCTGAGAAAACCCAGAAAGAAAAAACGAAAGGGGACTCGAAATAAGAGGAAACTGTTAATATAAAAGGACTTTCTTGAACCCTAGATCAAAAAAATCTCCGAAATTTACAGTTAATTTCTAAATTATCCCAAATTTTCCTCAGAAATTGAAAGCAAAAATATCTGAAAAGAAATTTTTAAAAAGTAAGGTTGAAGAGGAAAAACACTCACATGAAAGAAGGATATTGATAGAAAGATCTTGATTTTAAGATTCTTGATTTTCTCGGTGTTTCCAGTAAATTTTTCTTGCGTTTTTGATATGCAAAATCACTCTATTCAGTTTTAACAACAGCGTTCGCAGTTCTGTTCAGTGTTCACCATAAAGCAAATGGGGTTTCCAACTTCCAACGGTAACTCACTCTTTCTTTTACATTACTACCCCACTGTTTCGCACAAATTCGCTATAACGCCATTTTCAAATTCAGCCGTCTGATCCCTTCCAATTTTCATCCTTATTAGTCTATGAGTGCTGCTCTTTACCCCGAATTTACTCCCCGAATCTGCACTCCGAAAAACAAAACGCACCGTTTGGTTTTCCTCTGCTCTTTACCCCGAATTTACTCCCCGAATCTGCACTCCGAAAAACAAAACGCACCGTTTGGTTTCCCTCTCCACACGTGTTGCTTCATTTGCTTTCCACTTAGCTTTCACTTTTTCTTTCACTTTTGCTTTCACTTTCCACTTCCTTCGTTTGCTTTCACTTTCACTTTTCCAGTTAGCCCCGAAAAGCAAGGTAAACACGAACAGCAAAACACAAACAGCACCACGGACAGCACAACGGCTCCGATTTTCTTCAGACCTTCCCTTTTCCACTTAGCCCCGAAAAGCTAAACACGAACGGGACCACAGCTCCGATTTTCTTCAGACTACGGCTTCGATTTTCTTTAGGCAAATTCTTTCCTTGGTTCTTAACACCGTTGGTAATGTGTTGCGTGTGCTTCTGTTTTCTGTGATTACTTACTTACCCCTAATTCATTAAGTTTACAAACAAATAAAAATATAAATAGATATTATTAATTAATGATTCAACAAATTAATTATTATTAATTAGTTATCCCTAATTTATTAAGTTTACAAACAAATAAAAATATAAATAGATATTATTAATTAACGATTCAACAAATTAATTATACAAATGCTCACGGTTAAGTAAATTTAAATACAAATACTCATGGTTGAACTCACAAATTAAAATAAAACGTCTCAAGATTCATAAATTAAAATGAAATAACTCAACATTCATAAATTAAAATGAAACAACTCAATAAATTAATGTAGGAACAATAAATGCATACGAGTTTTGTAATGTAGAGATTCAACACTTTCACAAATCAGTTATGATTTTTCAGTTTCCAAATCAAATCCTAAACTTAGGGTTTTTCACTTTGTAAAGCAATGAACTCCTCTTTCTCTTTCAGACCTTCCCGAAATCAAAGGAAATAACAAAGAAAGAAATAGCAAAGGAAAAAGCAAAGCAAAGCAAATAAGTGGACCACAGCTTAAACACAACAAATGAAATGAAATAAGTGGACCACGGCACGTTGACTATCCTTCCCCAGGTTTTTCCTTTACATAAAGCAACTGAAAACACGTGATTCAAAAGCAAAGCAATACCAAACGGTGCGTTTCATTTTTCGGGGCGCAGATTGGGGGAGCAAATTTGGGGTAAATAGCTTTTTCCTTATACTATTAACCGTTCGATGAATTCATACATCAATGCAAACATTAGGAACAAACTTTTGTTATTAAGATTCAAGAGTTGAACACAAGTGATTATACAAAAAGGCACAAGAAACACACGTGGGTACCAATGTAAAGACTAACAAATAAACAATGCTCTTTTTGAAATTCTTTAATATTACAGGGGAAGAGAAATTTGTTCAGGAAACTCTAAGAGGAGGGCTTCATCTCCGACTTAATGGCTGCAACCAATTGATCGTAAGCTTCTGACCAGGCACTCTTCATTTCTGGCGACCACATCTCTGGTACTGCCTCTTTTATGGTTTCCAGTAGTGAAAATTTTGTGACCTCAAAATGCTCATTAACAACACCATATTTGAAGTGGACAGCTCCTAATTTTTTTAGAGTTGATTCTCTTACTGTCACTTTGCCTGCTTTCCTCAGTTGCACTGCTGATTCACACGTCTGTAACACAACCAACACAACAAAAAAAGAAGAAAAAATTGAGGCAAAGCATTGAAAAAGGTAAGTGTTGAATGTTGATGAGCTTATAGCTAGATTATGTTATCAAGAGCGGAATTATGTTAGGGTCTATGTAACAGTAGTCCCCATGTTAAGAAAAAGAAGAGATAATATAAGAGTCCTAATTGAAATTTAGCTCAATTATTTAGATAAGGCTCTTAATTATAATTTCCCCGTAATGATCCTCTTCAGATAGAAATCCTGGCTTCGCCATTGGATTGGATGTTATGAAAACAACAATATTAGCATTAAATGCTACAAAATTAATTTGGATTAGGTGATGGTAAACGGGCAGTAAGGATTAGTAGCATATAGGCTTAATTCATTACCATAACAAAAACAGACATGGCGTGGGGCTTGAGCTTCTGGTTCTGCTCTAGAGGCACATTTGAGTCTCTCAAGAATGAGAACAGCTTTTGGGCTGATGGTGCAATCTCAAAGATCCTACATATATACAAGAAAAACCCAGAAACTTTCAGTTGTTAGTACAATGATTATAACAAGAAAGATTTTGGATAAAAAAAAGAAAAAGATTAGCTTACCTCAAGAAGAATTTAAGACCCAATTCTCCAGCATTCTTCTTCATTACATTCCATGACTTGACAACTAAAGCTTCTTGCTCTTCAGTAAAGGCTCTACCTTCGTTAATGTTGGCCATTGATTTCTTTTGGACACCTGAGGATTGAATGTGATACACAAAATGTTGTTGAATGTTGATCTGTGGCGATACTGCATACAATTTATACATTAAAAATGAACTCTTCATGGCATTGAACAGCCATTTTTGATGGAATAATATTCAAAAACAGGGGGCTATAAGATCTATTCTTTGACAAAGCGCACATGGTTTTGGCAACTTGAGGTTGGCATGATGTATGCATTGATAAGCATGATTGCTTGACCATTATTGCATCAGATTTTCATTGCACGTAACTTGACCTTTGACCAACAACATAATTTGACCTCTGACCATTATTTTATGTTTCATTCATCTAGAACTTTCTATCAATATAATTGTGCCACCATTAGTCATCGTTGCCGATGTTGATTTTATAAGAAATAAGAAGTGATTACTTCTGATTGGAAATTTCTATCCAAGTTTCAAAGTTCTATAAAATTTGGGTAATTTTTTATTTGTACATTATCTGTTGGACGTTGGCCTGCAGAACTGTTTGCTTGCGCGTTCAAAGTGGATCTTTGCAAGAAATTAACTCAACAATAATTTTTCCCATTTAATTTATGTGACCAATATTTTGAGGATAGTTCCAAATTACTTGTGATAGCAAACTAATGAAAGAGCTTTGCAATATCTTTGAATGGGCCTTCGACATGCATTTTACAGAGTTGAATTAACAAGATTATACGTAAAAGTTAATGAATTTTATTTTTCCCAATCCCAAAGAATAATGTGGAAAAACAAAGATTAGTACTGCAGCAAAAGAAGAGAGATAATTACTGATAAGAAAACTCACAAATGATCATTAGATTGCTCTGTTTGGAGAGAACTGGATCTTAGATTAGATCAACACAATATTCGATAATTGATGATTACATGACATTTTTACAATATTATTTTTTTCCATGAAACAGCATCACTTTTACATTCAATCAGCAAATTATGAAGGAGGCTTCATTTCAGTTTTGATGGCGGCAGCCAGTTGATCATAAGCCTCCGCCCAAGCATTCTTCAACTCTGGTGACCACATTTCAGGTACTGCTTCCTTTATGGTCTCCAACAATGCATACTTTGTCACCTATTAACGCATACAAAATATGTCACGCACTCTTAAATCGGCATACATACTCTCTTCTAAAATCACAGCCTATCAAGTAATGAAGTAAACATGCGAAAGAAGAACCATACGAGGCTTAATGATCGAATTACCTCAAAATGTTCATCAGCAACTCCGTATTTGAAATGGGTAGCTCCCAAGTCTTTTAGATTGGACTCTCTCACTGTAACTTTGCCAGCCTTTCTAAGTTGCACTGCCGATTCACACGTCTGCAAATTATAAAAGAATCTATCAATATTCAGTAATCTTTTCTACAGAGAGACCCCATCACGTTTTGTTTTAGCATTCAATTTTCTAACTATTTGAGGAGGACAATCAAGAAAAGATCAAAACTGACCATAACAAAGACAGTCGTGGCATGGGGCTTTAGTTTCGGATTCTGCTCCACAGGAATATCTGAATCTTTGAGAAAAGTGAACAGCTTCTTTGCTGATGGTGCAATCTCAAAGATCCTGAAAAATGTTTTTAGTCCCCTATTAGAAGGTTGATCCATTTCTTAAGAACATCACTTATGATTACTAAAATATAGTAGGAAGGAAGGTGTTGTGATGACCTCAAGAAGAACTTAAGAGCAAGTTCCCCAGAATTTTTTTTCATGGCATTCCAAGATTTGACCACTAGAGCCTCTTGCTCTTCTGTAAAAGCAGTCACGTTGAAGCTTCCGCTGTTCCTCCTCACACCTTTGTGAATTCATAATGATAATTAAGGGGAAAATAATGGCTGAAAAAAGATCAAAAGAATAAACACAGAAGAAAGAAAAACATACTTCTGATTGATTTTGGAGCTGTGCAAAAAAGACCCTTCAATGATCCATCCCTCATCTTCCATGAGAGATTCACGTATTGTTGATGCCTAACTCTTGACGTTGAGGTTGCAAAAATCTTACTCAAATCCCTTGTATCACACTTGTAGATGACAGAATCTGAAGTAAGAAAGTTCGTAATTAGCAAAAGATCAAACATAATTTAGAAGAAATAGAAACAATGAAACTTGCCATTTGAGAGTAGCATGGTTGTAGCTTTTGAAGCAACACTATGAATGGCCACAAGATGCAGAGCAGAAAATTGAGGGAGACTATATAATAATGATCACAGGGTTCTTTTATATTGGAATAGTTTTAAAGCACTACGAGATGTCGCTTCACCAGTCGACTTCACTTGGTGAAGCAACTTTAGCCACATGGCTACATATGAAAACGAAGGGACATTAAATTAATTAACCTTTCAAGCTTTGACAGAGCCAACCATTGCTTATATTATAAATGAGTGTGTATAACTGTGCATGCATATATATATTATTTATTATCTGAAAATTGAAAACAATGGGCTTGCGGGCAGAAAACAAATACTGCCGTATTGGACAAGTCCATTGCACCGACGATCATCCAAAACTATGATGAGCAAACTCCTATGTTACATTCAATGTACCATACATAATCTACAAGAACCACATAAATTGTGGAACCCATATAATTGTGTGATTTTTATTGATTATGTATGATACATTCAATGTAACATAGCAATCCATGTATTAATGTACTTCAACTGAATTTTTTATTACTCTAATTTGTGAATTAAAAATCTTTAAATTATCCTCTTTATTTTTACAAAATTCTCGAATTATTCTCATATTTGATCAAAAGCTAAAGAAAAATAAGGGTAAGTTAATAAATTTTTTTTTCTTAACAAAAATAAAGGATAAATTTAGATTTTTTTAAAAATAAAGATGATTTGAAGATAATCAGGAGAGGAGAGATAATCCAAAATTAACCCTCGGTAACACCAAGAATGAACACCAACAGACACTGATTAACATCATTTTCTTGTGCAAACTATTGACATGTAGCTTCGGACTCAACAATTCATTGATCCTTAAGATGTCAAGTCTTATCCAAATCAGTGAAGCTCTAACGAGTATTAAGGAATCAACATGACAGATACTTCTCATAAAGCTCAAGAAAATCATAGGCCGTTGGAGAGAGAAAAACTACACTAGACAATGTCAGAAAGAAATGAGATATACACATTTGGAGGATGGAATTACAAATTAACCACTCCCATAATTGATATCCGGCTTCACGGCAACTGAGTCAAATGGGATTTCAACCCTCTCCTTCACAATGCATCGTGCTTCGCCACCCTCAACAACCAGAACTTTCCCAGGTGGACATTGAACATTAAAAACTGATCTCTTCTCATCAATAACTGGTTGCCTAAAAATGCCCAAGAACTTCAATGGGGCACTTTTCTTCCCAAGATTTTGTGCAACTCCTGACATGTTTAATACGTAAACCACACCAACAAGTGGAAGCAACGTCTTGGCCAATGAACTAATAAAGTGTCCAAACCCTTTCCTTGATGTCATTGATCTAGTTTGCACTTGGTTTCTCTCAGATTCATATATATTCTTATTCCCTTCTTTCGTTAGTTCACCAGTGATCACACCATTTTGTACTGACTTGCGTGGGTAACGAAATTGCGAAAGATAGCCATTTTCTAAGGTCAGAGACTGAGGGAGGCGATTAGGATATGGAGGAAGGAGGAGATCATTGTCATGCTGAACTGTTTCCCCAGCGAAAGCAGATGCTTCATGTATGACCTCCAAGTCCTCCCCTCCGTACTCCTTGAGCTTCTCAAGTAACATCTTGCGGCTGAACTCAATCTCAGCAAGTGCAACTTCCCTGTCATAACGTTGCTGCAGCTGTAGATTCTGAGCAACAAAATGGAAACAAGATTTTCAAACCACTCTATTATCAACACAATGTGACCCAAATTATATCATCTATTAACAATCATTATGTTGAATATGCACTCTCTTCAACACTTGATAGCACCTTCTAAAACTACAGAGAGAAGTGAATGTTAATGAAAATCTTGCACAAGTAGACCTAGCATTTGAAAGCCCACCAATTAAGTGGAATAGGAATCAGCAGGGAAATGCTAGTCAAACTATTCAAAATCTTTCACAAACGGGCTGGGCAACAGAAACTACGAAAACAAGCTCATAACAAGTAATATGATGGATAATATTGGCTGTAGAAGCTCACTGACTGAGCAAGTGGAAATCTAAAAACCTAGCTTCTTAAAAGATCTGCTGAAATCATACATCATCACAAGAACTCTTTCCGATGAATATTCACACATTTTTCTTAGGTCAGCGGCTGACAGCAGATACAAACAATAGGGCCACAAGTCAGTTTGTCCCGAGGTCAGTCTTGGATAGTTGTCCTCCTTTCAGGTGTGTAGTACTAGTTTTCCCAAAGCATTATGTAGTTCAACAAACATCAACTATGGGGAGGACAACATAAAATTCCAACTTAGTATGAT
This sequence comes from Citrus sinensis, assembly GCF_022201045.2. Classification (NCBI taxonomy): domain Eukaryota; kingdom Viridiplantae; phylum Streptophyta; class Magnoliopsida; order Sapindales; family Rutaceae; genus Citrus; species Citrus sinensis. The sequence goes on along the minus strand of NC_068563.1, from coordinate 4,224,750 downwards.
GTAAAAAATTTTCACCATGATCAATTAAAGTTGCTATGACTGTCTAAGTAAAAAAGAAAAGAAATTTTACATTGATGCATAACAAATATAGAAAACCAAAGGTTATCCAGTTATCCACCACGTAAGAAGCAACAATTACAAGTAATTTTGTTTGCCAAGTACAAAGTTGATACTTTTTGCAAAATATGTACAGTGCACAGCCACAGCACAGGGATGTTAAAATCGACAAATTTAGCATTTATACCACATTGAAGGCCAACAACACAAGGATATCAAGCATGGTCAAGCATCTCAAAAAAATACTCTATTGGAAGATAGAAATTAGAGTCAGAAAGTTGTATATAAGATGTTAAATTCTGAATCTAGGTTAGTCATATGTTGCACAATTCAAAATACAAGATTTTAGAAGTCATATCTAGAAAACCTAAAAAAAGTAAAAAGTAAAAGACCTTATTGTACAAATTAAAATATATTAAATGAAAGATCATTACATTTTCAGGGCAAAGAAATACGAATGATACTGCATGCAACAAAAAAACCAGTGAGAATGTCTCAAGGAAGCCAACAGAAGCAAAGGACACATTTTGCAACAACCCAATTACAGTTAATTGCAAAATTCTAAATATCTCAATATTATTTACAAGATTTACGTAGGCATAAGCAAGAGACATCATGCACCTAACAAATCACAAAGATTCACATCCCAAATTTTCAGCAATAACATCAAATACCAAAATACGAAAACACATAGTCACAAATTTCTTTATCTATTGACATAAAACACTAACTTAAAAACCAATTCTTGACACAAACAAATCAAGAAAATTGATTTACAATACTGTTGACATAAAACACTAATTTAAAGACATGGGTGTTTTTCATTTTTCACAAACCTGCAAGTTACTAAGCTGTGCCTCCAGCGATTCAAGAGCCTGATGAATACTCAAAAGCCTCTCTGATTCTTCACAATAATCTTCTTCCTCTTCTTCTCCATTAGCGACAACACCCTCTTCTTTTTCTTGCTTATCAGGAGATAAACTTGCTTTGTGGATACATTTATTGATCTTTAATCTCAGCTCTGCGGCTCTTGCCAAAACCAAGTGTATAGGAGAAGATATAAAGAATAGTAGAATACATTTTAATTGGCGTAGTGTGGATGAGTATGTTGCGCAGCAACCCGTACGATACTTAGACAACTTTTAGCACAAATTTGCTAAGTAAGGCTATCGAACTTCTCAAACTAGTCAAGTAAGAATACTTGCAAGAAAACTAGAGAGATGGGAGCAATATGGCCAAAGGGAATTTTATTACTTGAAAAGAGAATATAAGAGAACTTTATAAGGATGCTTGAGTTGTTCGGCATGTGGTGTGGTGTTTGGTGTTGAGCAAAATGGTGGGTGCCTTCTCCTATTTATAGGGGGACTTACTTAGTTCTAGAGAGTTCCGCAAGTTGCACAAGTTACCTAAAAATCTACTAGGTTGTAGAATACATAAGTGTAGAATTATTTAGATAATACAAGTTGTAGAGATGAATTCTAGAATCGAGCAGGGCTTGTTCACTTTGGCTTGTGAATTTGGACTATCCGCTTACTAAGCGCATCATGGTTCATTAATTGTATGAGGCGGCCTATTGTTGAGCGTACCCTCTTACTAAACACATCCTGCATTTGAGCGGACTTTTCTAAGCGAACTCATGCACACCAATTTAGCCTCTGTTTGTGGCAAATTTCAGCGGCCCTTAACAATAGGCATGTATAGATTTTTGTCTAATTAAATTATGAGATATAACATTGATTGGATGCTTTAGTGTTAGGTCCGGTCAACCTTTTTAAAATTGCGAGTTAATACAAAGTAAAAGTACTTAAATATCTTTTTCCCCATCCAAATTAACCATAAAATGTAATGGAAGGGGTTTTGCTGTCCTTTATTGAAAATTTGAAGGTCTCTATGACTATTTATTCAAATTATAGAGGTGTAGCTGTCATTTTCCCTTATTTATTTTTACTTAAATCTATGATCCAACCCTTCTCCCGGTTCAAAATCTTAGGTCCTTTTTAATCTTGCAGTTAAAACAATAAAACAATTCTTTTCATAATGTTTTGTCTAAAAAACATTTTACAAATTTTTTAAATATCTATAGATTGTAACTATTAAGAGAAAATTACTACGTAGATGGTGGGCATTAACTACTATTCTTTATTCCAATGTTGCAAATGTGATAACTACGGAGCATTCAGTTTTTTTTTTTTGCAAATTTCATTTTTTGTTTTCTGAATTCAGGAAACACCAAATATGCTGGACAAGCTTTGCTCCGTTTTCAACTGTTAAATTTCGTAAACAATACAATAATTTAAGTTATCAATCATATTATCATATTATGCATTATTTTTTTAAATTTATGTAATATTTATTTTAGACAATAACTACTAAAAAATGAACAACGAAATGACTTTGACGCAACGATATATGTATCCGAACATAATTAATTAATTTAGTACTTAGTCCACAAGCAATCAACTCAAGTTATCCGATGATCTTATTCAAAAAAAATAAATCAGAAGGATACCTCAAATAAAATAAAACAAAATTAAAGTGCAACAGCTTTGTCAAAAAGTGATGGAGAAATAATTAACCTTTTAGCACCGCGTGAATTGTGACTTGTAACCATTATTAATAAAATTAAAATTCCCAGTTCCTTTCACTGATTGTTACCACTTGACGAATAAAAATTAATTTTTTCATTAAAGTATCATCCTCTTGTGAGTCACGACTTTGAAACTATTGATTGCCGCAGTCATGGAATTTTTCGCTGAGTGCAGAAAAAATTATATATATATATATATATTTTTTTTTTTTTTTGAGTGGTAGATTCATCATAAATTCTTGTAAGTCTAGGTCAATGCTTTGTATCATTAACTGAAATCCAATTTTTTTTTTAAAAAAAACGCTTTCTTAAAATATATTATTTTAAAACTGGATATACTGCACACACAGAGACTCAAAACCTCTTGATTGTAATCATGGTTAAGACAAAAAAAAAAAAGAAAAAAAGAAAGAAATTTGATATACACTGTTCAATTAAGAAAATTACTACTCTTTCAAAGGCCTATCTTCTGAAAGTGGTTGAGAAGCATTATCCCACCCAATGGAGAAATTCGACGAGTAGTTTTATAATTAATTAAAGAAATTGTGGAATTTCCCGTGTCATTTTGAATGGTTTTTCACCAAAGTTATACGTTACCTTCATTTTAAATTGGTTCCTTTGAACAACAAATATACGATATTCGATTTGTACTAATAATTAATTAGTTTCTCCAGTACATATACAGACCAAAAATTTTAGCCTTAAGCGTTTAATAATCACCTTCTGCATTATCAAAACGATAAATATTAATTAAATATTCGTGGTCTTATATGTATGTTTCTTGTGTGGAACGTAACTAGCCATTAGATTGGAAACAATCAATTCTGGAAATGAAGACGAATCACGAGCATCCCCAAAGAAACGGCAGCACATAAATACTTGCTTAAAATGTTTAATTAAAAGCACGTTGTGGAAGGAATAATGTATTTTTGTTTTTTCCAATATGACCAATTGAAGGAATATAAACCAATAACTAATTAATTTTATTAATTAAATAAACCCTAAGACAAAGAAACTTGTATGTGTGTATATATATATATATATATGTCTTCTTCCTCCCTCGAGTATCTCCTCACTCTTCACAAGCTTGTGGAATAATTAAATTAAGAACAATTTATATATGGGTATTTGTAACTCATGTGAATCAACTAATGTAGCCACGGCAAAGGTGATACTCCACGATGGCAGGCTTCAAGAATTTGCATACCCAGTTAGGGTCTCACAAGTACTAGAGAAAAACCCGATGAGTTTTGTATGCAACATGGATGATATGGATTTCGATACCTTTCTTTCGGGTATTAATGGCGATGAAATGCTTCAACCGGGCCGACTATACTTTGCCTTGCCGGTGAGTTGGTTGAAGAGTCCTCTTAGAGGTGAGAAGATGGTTTCTTTGGCAGTGAAAGCAAGTTTGGCTTTGAATAAGATGAGAGGTGGCCGGGGAAAGTGTTGCGGTTGTGTGGTGAAAAAAGATGATTTTTGGTTGGATTTTAGTACTAGGGTTTTGGGTTCGAGCAGTCCGAAGATAGTAGTTGGCGGTGGTGGCGACGGTAGTGGAGGATCAACGCTAAATCGAAAGGGGCGTGGTGGAAGAGGTAGGTTTACTACAAAGTTAAACGTTATTTTTGAGGAAAAAAATGATGATCATGAGTGATAAAATTAATGATAGAGATATAAATTCTTTTACAAATTGATGTGTCGTAAAAAAATTGATATCATAATTTTGACGTGTCCATTTTATTAATTACATTAAATTTTTATATTTTTATCAACCAATATATAGGGTATCAATACATTGCTTAATTTTAAAACTTGTATTACTATGATGCATGTATTCTTAACTTTTTTTGTTTGTTTGATTTTTAAAATTTTTTAGGATTTTTTTATTATTGTTGAAATTCAAGAATTAAATATGGAATTGATTTTATGCCTTTTTTTAAGTATTGAAACTGTAGAATAAAAAGAAGCCTTATATAAAAAATTCACTTAGGGCTCCAAATACTCTAAAGCTGGTCTTGATTAGGTCGTATATGAGTTTAATGATTAGGTTTAAATTAGTTAATTGCTGTTACACAAAATTGATTTTGATCAAGAATGGAAGAAGCATATATATATATATATAGAGGGGAACTATTCCAATTCGAGACTCCCAGATTGGAATAGTGTCTAGGCTGGTGGCTGCACAAGGTGAGGTCCACATGCGGTCGACCAAAAAAATAAAAAGAAAGCCACCAACGAAATCCAACATCCCTTAGTGGATTCCGGGTCTGTGATGCAATTACTACCGTATATGTATATAGTCTTTTTCTAGTGCGAGTGCCCTCATTTTTTTTTAGCGGACATGTTAACTTGAGCGATTTAATAGAGTTAATTTTTAATACTATTAAATCACATGGTTACATTGTACTAACTCTAATAAGCCGTATTGCTTAACAATATATCCCTATTTAAAAAAAAAATTAGGGTGCCTATACCTGAGAATTATACTATATATAAGAGAGAGAGAGAGAGAGATCTATAGTGACACTCAATATAAGAATAACCTCTACACGCTCATAAAATATAATGGTCCCAATTTGCGCTAGTTATAAATAAGAATAAACTCCATATTATAATAAGTTAAAATTCGTCCACATCCCCATCTTAAAGACTTTGCCTTCACATATTAATAATTATCTATGTATTATAAAATTTATATGCTATGTTGCATTAAATGATTAAGATGAAATAAAGTATTTTTATAAAGCTAGTTGGGACAAAGATTCATTCTTAAGATTTGTTATCAAATCATCGTATAATATTTATAGAATTTACGTTAATAGAAAAAGATTAAAGAGAATGCAATCGTTTAAACTTTTAATTTGATTTTGTGTATTCTCAATACCATATAAATGCATTTATTAGTTTTTTTTTAAACTATGTATATCTCTTTTGTCAATGCCTATACATGAGATTTGACATGCTTCTAGAGATGGCAATGGGGAGGGCAGGGGAGGGGACCAATCTCCCCGTACCCATCCCCGATATTTTGCGTATGTCCCCATCCCCTCATCGTCCCCGTCAGAATTACTTGAGAGAATCATCATCCCCTCCTCGAATAATAACAGGGGATCCCCAAGGGTCCCCGATCCTCGAATAACTAATACATTTTTTGTTTTCGATTTTGAGTTAATCATATTAAAAATAGAAGTAAAGTTTGAAATATATCTTACATTAATATCCATTACAAGTCACATACATTAAATTAGTAAGTAACGCAGCATGGAAGAGATACAAACTTCTTTTACAAACTATCGTGAATAAATTAATAGTCAAATACAAAATCATTACAAATAAAATCGAATTTAGATTCAAAATTAACTTTTTCAATGGTGGCGTGGGCACTTAATAAATGTGGACTAATCCATTTACAGCACAATAGTTAAGTCGGAGCAATTAAGAGCAAATATTAGATTAGATTAGATTAAATTAAATTAGATATTAAAATTGTGATTCGATGTGGGCAATTATAACATCTAAAAATAAATAAATAAATATATTTAAGTTTAAAACATTTAATGAATATTAAAATAAAAACAAATTTTTTGGGCTAATAGAATTTACCCAGTTTTTTTAATGTTTTAAATAAAAATTTAGGACTTTAATTAGTTAATTAGGCCTAAAAGTTTAATAATATAAATATTTTGATATTTTTTATTTTTACCAATATTTATAATTTTATAATTCAAATTTTATTATTTATTTACTAGTAATTTTAAAAAATAAAATTAAAATTAAAAATTAAAATGGGGAAATGGGTAGGGGATGGGGATTCCACCTCATCCCCGTCCCCTCCTCGAATAAGAAATTGGGTAAAAAAATTTCTCCGTCCCTTCCCCGAATAAGAAATTGAGTATGAAATTATCCTTATACCCTCCTCGAATGGGGAAAATCCCTGAGGATACCCGTTTCCGTGGAGATTTTTACCATCCCTACATGCTTAATTAATTAATTATTAATATAGTGCATATTTTACTTTTATATCACTTACAAATTAAAGATTACTAAGTCAAAATAATAAATTTTTATAACTATATCTCTATTAAATTATAATGTCCGCCTATTAATAAAATTAGTTTGGTCCTAACATTATATTTATAAAATTCTTTTTACTGTATACACCGCGGCGCGCGGTGTCATTCATTCTCTTTTATAAAGGAAAGAGCATTTGTAATTTCCTTTATGCAATGGAAAAAAAAAAGGGTACGAAGCTGGAAAAGCAAAAAAAAAGTGAAAAGTTGAATGCCGTGTAAATCGTGGAATATTAAAGCTTGACGCCAAGACGAGAAGTGATTGACTGAACAATGATTGACTAATAGGAATTCAAATTCAATAAAGTGCATTGGCAAACCCATTGAGATTTTTGTCATTCTTAAATAATAAGGTTTAGATGGATGCAATAATATAAATTTAATATATAATCGTATTCTAATTTAATAGAATGAGTAGTTATAGCTATTATATTCTAAATCGTTAGTAGAAATGATTTATTATTATTTAATAAATTTGAATTGAATTTTTTTTACGTTATATACTTCCTTAAGGAAAAGGTAAGTTTAAAATGAAATTAAAAGAAAAATATAATCCCATTATATGGAATCTGAATTAGAATGAGACATTCAATAAGATGTCAAATATTGTTTTTTAGGAGTGGGGAGGAATGTATATATACATGCATATGTGCGTGTGTGTTCTAATTTGAGAGTCCCAGATTGGAATAGTATCCGGGACAAATGCTAGCGGCCTCTGGATTTAAATCTAAATGCCACCAATGGCTGTTCATGATGGGCACCGCCATGTCTAGCCACAGCACAAAGAAAAAAAAAGGAAGCCACCAGGTTTCTCGGGCAGTGATGCAATCTGGGACCCTTGGATTAGATCACTCTCTCTCTCTCTCTCTCTCTCTCTCTCTCTCTCTCTCTCTCTCTCTCTCTCTATATATATATATATATATATATATATGCGGATGTAAAAATATGAATTTCGCACAAATTCATTATTACACCATAAATTATGTCGTGAATCTATACGAAATTTACATTTATGTATTCACACATGAGAATTATTAGATATTTAAGATACTTTTAAGTATTTAGTATATTGGAAGCAATTATACAACCAACTAATATATTTTATAATACGTGTAATTAAATTTAACATATCTAGTATTTGTATAACTGTCTTTTTAAACAAATATGCACATGATAGAAAATCATTTAATTATTTAATGACTGGTACCTTTAATATATTTTATTATATGCTCTTGGGGAGGGTTGTTTGCATTGAACCTTAATTATCTTTATCAATAATGGATTATGCTTTTTGTTTCCCCTTTTTGTTCCCCAACAAGAACAAATGAATATACCCTTAAATGGAAAATCCCATAGCTAGGGGTAAAGTCTTAGTCCAGCTTTTGACCGGTATTTTCCATCAAAGTTAAATTGGCTTTGGCCGATTGGCCCATCGACCACTCGCATGCGTTAAACACAGTGAAAGTGATTTTGTTACCAATGATATGAAAAAGTTTAAAAAGAAGAAAAGGAATGAAAGCTCCGGTAGCACTAGCAATAATTGATCAAAACGCAGGTCTTGTTAAGAGTCTTCCCACCAAAGAAAAATAAATGTGAAAGATACGATCATTCACAAGAAGCTGCAAATTTTTAATTACTTAAGTTCCCTGTATTCACCTCGATGCTTTCCCAGCGAGGCCGCAACAAAACAATAATATAAGGCCACGGCTACGCAACGCGTGTGAGAAATTTCCATCCTTTTGCCCAGTGAATTCTTTTTTCCTCCATTTTCGATAATTACTTGAAATAATATTAATTAAATGCGTAGAGATTCGTTAAGTTTTTGTAATTTTAACATTATTGTAATTTTAACATTATACATGTGTCACTCTGTTGGATATTAATTTTTTCTCCGGTTTCATTGCCACAAAGTTGGGAGTTATGAGTCCCATGAGCATGACATGCTTTATATAAATTAATTCTCCATTTCATTCAGGCTGTGTTTACTTTTTAGAGTAGAAATGAGGAGTGTGGATTCCTCCAACTCTAGTATTTATTTCAACAAATTAACTCCGAATTAAGAATTTCACTCCGTGGGCCCCATTCATTTTTAGAGTGGGGAGTAGGAGTGGGACTCCCATGGGTCATGGGGATTGGGAGTGGAAATCCACTCCCACCTCTCTATTTTCTACATTTTTTAATTTAATTTAACTTAATTTAATATTTTATATTTAATAAAATAAAATAAATAGTATTATATTTATTTGAATAATATTATTATATTTATTTTTAAAATAATAGTACTATATTGATTTGATTTAATAATTAATAATAATAAATAGTTTATTCTATGAAAATATTAATTTTGTGCTAAATAATATTATATTATTAGTTTATATAATAAATTTAATATAATTATATTAAATAAAATAAAATAATGTTTCATTTTATATTTACCCTCTTTTTATTAAATTTACTATAATTATATTTAATAAATATTTAAATAATATTATATTTATTTAAATAATAATATTATATTTAACTAAATAATAATTTGGTTTGATTCTAAGTCTAAATTACTTTAAAATAATATTATTATATTAATAGAGAATTAATAATATTACTATAAACCATCTTTATTTGAAAATATAATATTATTATATTTATTTTAAAATATTAGTGTTATATTTATTTAATATTAATAATTAATACTAATAAATAGTTTATTCTAAGAAATATTAATTTCATACTATGTTAATAGTAAAAATATTTTATTTATATTGCCCTTATCAATAATTTTTAATTTATATAATTAAAATTAAAATTAATAAAATTTTATGATGTTCATAATTAAGAATATTAATAATTATTATAAATTTTCAAATATAATAAAATAAATGTTTATTCATTAAATATGTTTTTTATTAACTTTGTAATTAAAAACTATAATTCTTTAAATAAGGATAAAATTATAATTTGAAACTATTTACTCCAAATCCAAGACAAAATAAACACATAAATTGAATTCTGATCTCTATTCGATGCTTCCATTTCAGTGTAAGTAAACAACTTACTCCCACTCCCACTCCACACTCTCAATCCTAAGATTCCCACTCCAATCCAAAAAGTAAACGCTACCTCAGATTAGGCATGTCCGTTGAAAAATACAGTGAGAATGTATGTTTTATTCCTGATAAATATCATATTTATTATTTATAATCTTATTAAATATTTAATTATCTGCTTTATCTCTCCCTTTAATAAATAACATATAAAGTTCACATTTTTTGTTCCTTTTTTTGTGTATTAAATCATATAGTATTCGAAGACCACATTGAGTCCCGACTAATCTAGAGTCGAGGCGGGTAGAACCACTAGAGCGGCTTTTTGTTCATTTATTATTCCACCTTCTTCAAAGGATTTTATGACATTTCTAAGCAGTTTGGTGTCAAAATTAAAGTGAAGATGAAAAAGACTAGTCTTATGTAATTATCTAAAGAGCATTAACATTTTTCATTTTTTTGCCAACCTCAATGACTTGTGTCAAATTTTAATTTATAATTTTAATAAAATATCTCATCTTGAATGATTGTTTTGTCCTAATTTTTATAATTATTTTCATTATCACTTAATGAGAGAGATGAAATAAGTAAATAAAAATTTAGTATGGATATAAGTGATAAATATGATATCTATAAAAAAAAATCAAACAGGCATTCTCCCAAAAATAAATATAAGATCTTGAAGCTGCAGCTAAACACTTAATGAAGTAGTGATTACAAATTGAATAGCGTGTGTGAACAAACGAAAATAAGCCACACAAACAGATATTTTAGATTCCATATTCTTCAAATGTTAGAATTTCTGGTTGATCCTGTTGGGTAACTAATATGCCCCACTGATGACTCTGTAATCACCACCTAGAACAAATTTGTGATCCACATTGATCTCAATTAGATCTTAATGAATTAAAGAATATATTATTATATAATTCTTGTGCATGCATATATCATATATTTATATCTTTAGTTTCCTTAGCCGGCCGCTGGCCACCCATATGCTGCTAGGTGTTGAAAATTCTTGTACAAAAATAACAAAAAACTAAAATAGAAAGTGCTAAAAAAAATATTATTCTGCTAGGGATTTAATTTAGAAATTACTGTTGGAAAGTCAATCTCATTCACTTCAAAAAGTTATCCTTAGACAAAGAACTTTTTTGCTTTTGCTTTTTTCTGCTTATATATATATGTCACCATTCTCTCTAGTTTCTTCTATAACAAAGCCATAACCTACCATTCTAATCAAATTCTTTCAGTCTCTTTCTCTCAAAACTACAAATAGACAACACATTAGTACAAAAATAAAAGAATGGGCAATTGTGCAGCTCCTCAATACAAAAACAATGGTGTCAATTATCTAAATTGGCCAGCCACAGCAAAAATTATTCACTTAGATGGAAGGATGCAAGAATTCAAGCAACCCACCAAAGCCAAAAGAATTCTTTTTGAGAATCCAAATTGCTTTATTTGTAGCTCAGAATCAATGTTCATCGGCTCCCAAGTGCCCCCTTTGCCGGAAGATGAAGAACTTCAAGTGGGTCAAATTTACTTTCTCATGCCGCTATCAAAGTTGCAAGCAACATTAACGCTTCAGGAGTTATGTTCACTAGCTATAAAGGCAAGTTCAGCAATTTCTCATGCGACCGGCAAGAATGGTTTAAAGTATCCGGCGGCCACAAGTAACGGCTTCTGTGAAGTTCCGATAGAATTTCAGGCTCCGGCGAGGCAGAATGATCGGCGAATTGAGTATTGACTTTTAGGTTTGGCAAAACGGTTGAAATGGACCACAGAGAAACGTGTGCTGTCCATATATGTTGTTATTAATTATACTTTATAAAGTATCTTTTGAAATTGTAGGTAAGAAAATAGCGAAAAAAGCCGACTTAAGCTTAATTAAATTCTAAGAGTTAGCTAGCCTTGTGTTCGCACTATGTATACACAACAGGGTTGTCAAAGGTTTTGGAAATAAGGATGATAATAGATAGTGAGGCTTTTCTTTTTTTTTTTGTTCTTCATTTTTTTTTTATATTTGCGCTTCATGATCACATATAACTATTCAAAATGGGCAAAATTCTTATTCTATGTATATTTATTAAATTTCAAAATCCAAATGATATGCATCTTTAGCATAATCCAAACTCCAGTGATTAATTATATAATTCACTCAATATGTAGCCTTATTATTACAGTATTATTAAATATTAACACAAACAATTATTTTTATTCTATGATGTTAAGGATTCAATTACATTAAATAACAGGATAAAATATGCATATAAAAGAACTAAGAAATTTCCTCCGTTAGAGCTTCTCGTGCTGATAGCAAGCTGTGAATCAGGATGAATAATTCATAAAGAAACTAAAACAACTATAGATATTGCATACACACCAATCATATTTTGCCACCTGTAGCAATAATTAATCACTCGCAGGTATGACCGTCTGCTCATCTCAAAAAAGGAAAATGAAATGAGAAACGTCGCGTCAAATTAGTCTATGTAAATAGATTTTCCCCTCCCAAAAAAAAGTATGCGAATAGTTTGTTATCATTATTATTCCTCTTTTTTTCTTTTTGACCTGGTTGCTTCCCAGAAACAAAACATTAATTAAAAAAAAAAAAACTTATTTGCGACGGACAAACGATATTATCTAATTTACTGTGTGTCCATTAATAATATTTGGACATGTATGCTTTTTTTTTTCTCTTATAAACCACTCATAAATTATTAGACAATGGACAGTTCGTTAGAAATATATTATGTAAGTTGTTGGAATTTTATTGATATTTTAAAATATTAATTTTCCACATTTGAGAAAAGTGAGAGTAATTATTTTTATGTTATTTTAATTTTTTAATGTTTATTTATTTTCTTTCAAAAATGTGAAAGATGTCAGATAAATTTGAATAAATAGTGTACTAGAGTTACATCTTACATGCTGCATTACTCATAAATTAATTCTCGATTTGCTTCAAATGAGGCATGCAGCTGGCAGTTAATTAAAAAAAATGGCAACTCTAATGTCTTACAACTGGATCCACATGTGACATTTGTGAAGTATTAGATTCAAAATGAGCAACGTCGCAAGTAGTAATGGCAATTTTGGGACGGGATTGAAATATATTTTTATCTTATAAAAAAATTTAAAGATAGAAATGTGATATTTTTTATTCCAATTACATATGCGGGACAGGAGTGAGATTGACAAATTTTATCTCATCCCATCTCATTATCGATTAAGAATGAAAATTTTTTCAATTAAGATAGAATCACACAGGATTCCATATCTTTTGGGACGAGATTGAAACATATTTTTATCTCAAAAAAAATATAAAGACAAAATTGAGACATTTTTTCATCGCATTTATATATATGGGATGAGACTGAAATTGATAAATCACATCCCATCCCATTCCATTACCAACCCTAATCGCAAGTGAACAAACAGGAGCAGTCATGCATACAACAGAAATTATTAGGTTTCAATATCTTTCAAATGTCTGTCAATCTGGTTGATCCTGTTAACATTAATGACTCTCTGTCTCGGATGACCTCAATTAGCTACCCAGATGGAACAAATTTTTGATCCACTTGATGGGCAAGATATTTGTTATGATTATGACCATTATTGATCAATAAATTAATCAAATTGTCATAATTTATATTAAACGGTATGTAGGGGAATATAATCAAGGAAGTTAAAAAATTTGCATTCGTGATACTTTTATACGAAATCTTTTGCATATCTTTAATTAGTTTGCTTAGCCGCCGCATTATTGTTGCATATGTACGTTGAAAATCTTGTTTACACACGTAAATTTATGATCTACAGAGTGCTTTAAAAAAAAAAAAAAATCTATACTACATGAGCTTACATTGGAAACCACTGTTGGGAAGTCAATCTTTCCATCTTCTAATAAAATAATCCGTTGATTGCTTTTTTTCTCCTTTTATATATCACAATCCTCTTCAACATACACACAATTCATCATTCTGATCAAGTTCTCTCAATATCTCAAAATTACAAATACAAAAACACATTGATGCACAAAAATGGGCAATTGTACAGCTCCACAGTACAAAAACAATGGTGCCGATATTGATTATCTAAATTATTGGCCAGCCACAGCAAATATAATTCACTTAGATGGAAGGCTACAAGAATTCAAGCAACCGATCAAAGCCATAGACATTCTTTCTCAGAATCCGAATTGCTTCCTTTGTAGCTCAGAATCAATGTTCATCGGCTCTCAAGTGCCACGGCTGCCAGAAGATGAAGAACTTCAAGTGGGTCAAATTTACTTTCTCATGCCACTATCAAAATCTCAAGCAACACTAACTCTTCAGGAATTATGTTCACTAGCTATAAAGGCAAGTTCAGCAATTTCTCATGTGAACAATATAAATTGGTGTTGAGTATCCGGTGGCCAAATGTCACCGCTATGAAGTTCCGATGGGATTTCAAGCTCCGATGAGGCAGAGTGATCAGAGAATTGAGTAAATATTTTTAACTTTTGCACAAAGGAAAAAAAAAAAAAGAACTGGACACAAGAAAAATATGTGTGGTGACCATAGCTGGAAGCTTTTGGATTATTATTTTTTAATTATGTTTGATTTTAGTGTGTAACGCGTATTGTTTTAATTAGTATATACTACTATATATACTTATATATGGTATCTTTTTGAAAATATTGTGGCTCTTGATATATAAAAAGAGGCCAGGCTTAGCTAGCTCGATGTAAACACAAAAGAGTAGTCAAATTAAGCTTTGGAATTAGCTAGAGACAAAATTAAGAAATCATAATTAACCGAGTGGATATTATTATTTTTAGTTCTTGCACTTCCTGTATTTTATTATATATAAAGATTCCGCATAATACTGGCAATATTCTAATAATATTTATCTATTAAATTAATTCCACGCTCCAAATGATATATTACATATGTACCTTTATATTAAATTAGTATAAGAACATTATGTGATTCATCGATCATGTATGAGATTTTTATCATGAAGATGTTAAATCTGTGACCTGATAAAAAATCTAATTGATTGAGTTTGAATATATATTTTGACGCGAATTAAAATCTCTTATCGGTTATGGGAACTTGGAATAAAATCTTTGCATTAATGGTCTCGTTATTGTAATGAATTTAATTACTCAAGAATAGAGGAATCCATGGTTGTCAATTCAATTTTCTTAACAGTCAGGAAAAATCTTAGAATAATGATATAGCGATAAACTCTTATATAAATTTATTTTGTACAAACTGATGTGGGTAATTAGAGATAGATAATTTTTAAGAAATTTTATTTAAATGATCATTTGAGTTTGAATTCTACAAAGATTAAAATTAAAAAAAAATTAATATAGACTATTTTAGTGTCTCTATTTTTTTATAAAGAATAATAAAATAATTAATAATAGTTCCATTAGGGCATCAGCCTTGGATTCTTCTTCTCCAGAGTTGGAAGCTACAAGAATTCAAGCTGCCAATCAAAGCTGGCCACGCCCTCGCCTGGAGTTAATCACTGGAATCACAAAGCTTCTTAGCTCATAATCCATGCGTAATATTGTATATAAAACTCTCACTTGCCCTCCTTCATAGATAATTGTTAGAATACTAGTTTGGCCATACTAGATGGCATGAAATAAAAGTTGTTGACATACTTAACTTGGTCATACTAGATATTACGAATTCATGAAAGTTTACAAGTACAAAAAAGTTTATATAAGTTTCTTTTTCCTTTAGTTTGTCTCGTTCGACCTACTCGTTAGGTAGCAGTTGATCTTCTTACAGAGTTTGGTCTGCCTCATTCTCTCTATCTCTTGTTCCAATTCTTTTTTATCTGCACCTCTACTTTGGACACCTCGATGTCCACTTTGGTACTCTCTAAATCAAGGTATTTTCCCAACAACAAATCGAGTGCAAACTCTAGCCCAGGTAAAATATTTTCATCATTCTTAACTTGGCTTTCCTTCTTCAAATAATCAACCATCTTTCCCTTATCTGCAATCATTTTGTCTTTTTCCTCGATCACTACATATCACGACGAGCAACCTCCTCATCCAACTCTTTTGCCTTCTGTTTCGAGCTCTCCTTCTCAGCCTCATCAGTTTTAGCCCTCTCTTTATATATATATAGCAAGTGACTTTGCTCCTTGTTTAATTACCTGGTCATTGTGTTTCTTGAACCGACACCTTAGGTAATTGGCCTAACAACATCTATGGATTTCACCTTTTCTTTTCTTGGTATTTTAAATAAAATGAAAAGACATTAGAACATTATAGGTCTATTAGCGAAATATTAATTTTTCGTTAAGTTGCATATATTTAAATTATATTTTCATTTCTTAGATAAATTAAAATAAGTAAATTAAAATTTTCCTCTATGGATCAACCTCGAACTCACTGAGATATATTATAACTAAATAATCTTTTATTTGGGAGAAAATTAAACACTTTTGAATCGTGTCAAGTTTTTTATTTACAAAAAGTAAAAGGAACGAAAAGTAAAAAAAATGCAAAATAAAAATAAAAAGTAAAAAAAAATTTCTCCAGTAACGGTGCCAAAAACTTGACACAACTCAAAAGTATTTAATTTACTCTCAAGTATAAGAGTGCCTTGTTATAATATAGATCGGTGAGTCTGAAATCAATCTACAAAAAAAAAAATTAATTTGTTTATTTTAATTTATCTAAGAAATGAAAATAGAATTTAAATATATGCAAGTTAATTTAAGTGAAACTATGAAATTAAATTAGTTAAGGTTATGGATCCACTTTTAGTAGTAAATACAATTTAATAAATTCTTTGTATTTTTATTTTATGCCCAAAAGATTAATTGTATAAATTACAATTCTTTTTCCATTAATTTTATCATGGATTAAGTACTTAGTGTGCTAAAATTTAACTTGCCTACAATAAGTCAAAATACCATTTTACCAAACTTTAGTCTAAGATGTTAAGAATTTATTGTACCAAAATCCTATGTTTGCCTACAATAGATCAAAATTTTAAAATATAAAATATAGATAAAATTGGATAGAAATAATTTAATTTATATAATTAAAAATAGAATTTGATTAAATAATTTTTTTTTACTAAGAGTTTCACTTTACCCTAACAATTAGTATTTACCTAAACATAATTGAAATAAGGTAATTATTAAAATTAAATTATAGATAATTAAAAAAATGGTACTTGAAAGTTGAAAATAAAACTAATTTTATTTATTGAACATATATTACAAAATATTAAAACATAATTAAGATAGAGAGAAGAGAAGAATTTGGGAAAAAAGAAGTGAAGATAGGTGTAGAGAGGTATGTTCTCACCCTCTCTATTTATACTAATTCATAATCAATCCACACCACACAGATAAATAAAGTCAATTATATTATGACCATACATTTGTCCTACTAACAAAATATAAACCTAACTTAATGTCGGTTTTTTAGTGTATTACCATTAGGTGTCTACTAGCTGCGAACCTCATCGTGTCAAATTTCCTTTTTATTCTCGTTAATTTGTGAATGCTCGCTCTTAAATCTTAATTCAGTGTTTATGAATGTTTGTGAATGTTTTGCACCTTAATTTGTGTATATTATCGCAATAAACAAGCACATGCTATATGTGGCAGTTAAATTGCCTTCGAATAGTATTCTATGCCTAAAATGTGTTGATGAGATTTGATCAAACCAAATGGTACAGTATTGATTTCTCATATTACATGTATATCGATTAATAATGACTGACTTATGATTTTTCTCCATTAATTTTAAGATTCAACTCGCATTTAGTCCGGATCGTTAATAAGTTCTGGTTTTAATATCAAAGTATGAGGGTACTTGCATAACCAATTGACATCACGATGGCCTTGTTTCATTCATGAGAACCATATGCTTCAATCTTAGACTCTTGAATCTTGTAGTGTCTGGGATTTTCTTTCAACCAAGGAATCCAAATTAAGTACATAAACTACTGGGGGTTTACAAATTTATATATCGATCCATATACAGTAGTAACAGTTACGAGAAATTGGAAACTGATTTTAGATATGGTAAGAGTTTTCTTTGATCCTAACACAAGTTGGCTGACATAACCAAGCATCGATACAAGTGAGTCGATACTTGGGCAATCATGGTGATTCCGTCAACATGAAGTCAGCATCGTGATCCTTCCACAGTAAATTTGGTGATTTTAAAGATCTGCATGGTGGTGGGGAGTCGAGATCACTGAACCGATCATATTTCCAAGGAGATGGATCTTCAAGCTGCTCCTCTGGCAGCTCTTGCAATTCCAAGTATCTTGGAGGACTCACAGGCTGAAACAGAAGGAAACAAGCATTTATTTGAACAATCCCAAAGCTACGGAAATTTACCATAACAAAGAAGCAGCGAAAATGAAATGAAGACTTGTGAAGAGGGAACAAGATTCAAACTGACCATCAGTTCACTCAACTGCAGAGGCTCTGCCTGCTTCAGAAAACCTAGAATAAAAGAACAAACGAAGAAAAACTCAGTGGCAAGGCCACACATATGGCACCACAAAAGGCTTTGAAATACTAATCAAACTTGTTTATACCATTATCTAGTCCCACTGTCCTCAAAATTTCATCAATGTCCACAGCTTTAGTCTGGGCTTTGATGCATTCTTGATGATTGTGTAGAAACCCTTCCCCTGCAATATCACTGACATCTTCCTCAGTCGCAATATTAGTTTTGCATTTAGATTCTTCTTTGGTGCCTCATGCAGATGTGGCTTCTCCCAATTCGAAATATCAGAAAGTGCTTTTCTGCCACTGGTCTGCAGCTTCTCAAGTGCTTTGGAGAAACTTTTCTTTTCACTTCCATCAATTCTGATTTTAGATTTAGAAGCACCAATCAGTCTGTCAGCAAAATTGTTGGAGTTCTGCTTTTTCAGTGACTGATTCAGAGTAAGATTCACAGAATTTGATAAATCGGCGAGAGGCTTCCTTCCACCAAGCCCTCCTTTCTTAGAAGCTTTAGAGACAGTGCTCTTGCCCCCAGCAGCCGCTCCCATAGTGATTATCAAAGTAAGACCACAAAAACCTTGAAAATCAAAGAAAAATCAATCAAACACTAAACAGCAAGCATCAGTGGAGTACCATTGGAGCGAATATTCAAATTCTGATCATGGATGATCGGACCACCATGTTGTGAAGCCATCGACTATGTGTCTTCGGAAACTCAGATTAATACTCAGCAAGGATAGAAACTATTACCCAGTATAATAGCAGAATTTAAGAACTAATATAGCTCATTCAAATTCTTCACACAAAAGGAAATTGCACCCAGCAAAGCAAATCAGACAGGGTGACTTCACAAAATGCTAAGTAGTCAGGGAACTCACTGCAATCTTAACCACCCATGCAATCAATTCTCAGTTTTTCACTCTATTTGAGAAAGTAACAAAGGCAACCATATACAAAATCCAAGATGGAAAGACAATGTATTATGTACTTCATATATTATACACCTGAAGTATGAGATATATCTTACCATTTTAGCATAAGGCTTTTATACCCTAAACTATGAATGAATGACTTAATAAGGGTACTCTATCAATGCAAATTGTTTCTCCAATCTTCCAAATACAAGAACACAATTTCTTATTTTACAGAATTTCATTTCAAACAACATTACATGGCTGCATCATCAAGACACTAAAAAGAAATATAGATATATATTTTTTCCAATCAGCAGTATCTGGAATGAAAATTTCAAAACGACCGACAAATTTCTTTAGTTATTTGCAAAACCTAGTTGATTTTCTGAGAAAACCCAGAAAGAAAAAACGAAAGGGGACTCGAAATAAGAGGAAACTGTTAATATAAAAGGACTTTCTTGAACCCTAGATCAAAAAAATCTCCGAAATTTACAGTTAATTTCTAAATTATCCCAAATTTTCCTCAGAAATTGAAAGCAAAAATATCTGAAAAGAAATTTTTAAAAAGTAAGGTTGAAGAGGAAAAACACTCACATGAAAGAAGGATATTGATAGAAAGATCTTGATTTTAAGATTCTTGATTTTCTCGGTGTTTCCAGTAAATTTTTCTTGCGTTTTTGATATGCAAAATCACTCTATTCAGTTTTAACAACAGCGTTCGCAGTTCTGTTCAGTGTTCACCATAAAGCAAATGGGGTTTCCAACTTCCAACGGTAACTCACTCTTTCTTTTACATTACTACCCACTGTTTCGCACAAATTCGCTATAACGCCATTTTCAAATTCAGCCGTCTGATCCCTTCCAATTTTCATCCTTATTAGTCTATGAGTGCTGCTCTTTACCCCGAATTTACTCCCCGAATCTGCACTCCGAAAAACAAAACGCACCGTTTGGTTTCCCTCTGCTCTTTACCCCGAATTTACTCCCCGAATCTGCACTCCGAAAAACAAAACGCACCGTTTAGTTTCCCTCTCCATACGTGTTGCTTCATTTGCTTTCCACTTAGCTTTCACTTTTTCTTTCACTTTTGCTTTCACTTTCCACTTCCTTCGTTTGCTTTCACTTTCACTTTTCCAGTTAGCCCCGAAAAGCAAGGTAAACACGAACAGCAAAACACAAACAGCACCACGGACAGCACAACGGCTCCGATTTTCTTCAGACCTTCCCTTTTCCACTTAGCCCCGAAAAGCTAAACACGAACGGGACCACGGCTCCGATTTTCTTCAGACCACGGCTTCAATTTTCTTTAGGCAAATTCTTTCCTTGGTTCTTAACACCGTTGGTAATGTGTTGCGTGTGCTTCTGTTTTCTGTGATTACTTACTTACCCCTAATTCATTAAGTTTACAAACAAATAAAAATATAAATAGATATTATTAATTAATGATTCAACAAATTAATTATTATTAATTAGTTATCCCTAATTTATTAAGTTTACAAACAAATAAAAATATAAATAGATATTATTAATTAACGATTCAACAAATTAATTATACAAATGCTCACGGTTAAGTAAATTTAAATACAAATACTCATGGTTGAACTCACAAATTAAAATAAAACATCTCAAGATTCATAAATTAAAATGAAATAACTCAACATTCATAAATTAAAATGAAACAACTCAATAAATTAATGTAGGAACAATAAATGCATACGAGTTTTGTAATGTAGAGATTCAACACTTTCACAAATCAGTTATGATTTTTCAGTTTCCAAATCAAATCCTAAACTTAGGGTTTTTCACTTTGTAAAGCAATGAACTCCTCTTTCTCTTTCAGACCTTCCCGAAATCAAAGGAAATAACAAAGAAGGAAATAGCAAAGGAAAAAGCAAAGCAAAGCAAATAAGTGGACCACAGCTTAAACACAACAAATGAAATGAAATAAGTGGACCACGGCACGTTGACTATCCTTCCCCAGCTTTTTCCTTTACATAAAGCAATTGAAAACACGTGATTCAAAAGCAAAGCAATACCAAACGGTGCGTTTCATTTTTCGGGGCGCAGATTGGGGGAGCAAATTTGGGGTAAATAGCTTTTTCCTTATACTATTAACCGTTCGATGAATTCATACATCAATGCAAACATTAGGAACAAACTTTTGTTATTAAGATTCAAGAGTTGAACACAAGTGATTATACAAAAAGGCACAAGAAACACACGTGGGTACCAATGTAAAGACTAACAAATAAACAATGCTCTTTTTGAAATTCTTTAATATTACAGGGGAAGAGAAATTTGTTCAGGAAACTCTAAGAGGAGGGCTTCATCTCCGACTTAATGGCTGCAACCAATTGATCGTAAGCTTCTGACCAGGCACTCTTCATTTCTGGCGACCACATCTCTGGTACTGCCTCTTTTATGGTTTCCAGTAGTGAAAATTTTGTGACCTCAAAATGCTCATTAACAACACCATATTTGAAGTGGACAGCTCCTAATTTTTTTAGAGTTGATTCTCTTACTGTCACTTTGCCTGCTTTCCTCAGTTGCACTGCTGATTCACACGTCTGTAACACAACCAACACAACAAAAAAAGAAGAAAAAATTGAGGCAAAGCATTGAAAAAGGTAAGTGTTGAATGTTGATGAGCTTATAGCTAGATTATGTTATCAAGAGCGGAATTATGTTAGGGTCTATGTAACAGTAGTCCCCATGTTAAGAAAAAGAAGAGATAATATAAGAGTCCTAATTGAAATTTAGCTCAATTATTTAGATAAGGCTCTTAATTATAATTTCCCCGTAATGATCCTCTTCAGATAGAAATCCTGGCTTCGCCATTGGATTGGATGTTATGAAAACAACAATATTAGCATTAAATGCTACAAAATTAATTTGGATTAGGTGATGGTAAACGGGCAGTAAGGATTAGTAGCATATAGGCTTAATTCATTACCATAACAAAAACAGACATGGCGTGGGGCTTGAGCTTCTGGTTCTGCTCTAGAGGCACATTTGAGTCTCTCAAGAATGAGAACAGCTTTTGGGCTGATGGTGCAATCTCAAAGATCCTACATATATACAAGAAAAACCCAGAAACTTTCAGTTGTTAGTACAATGATTATAACAAGAAAGATTTTGGATAAAAAAAAGAAAAAGATTAGCTTACCTCAAGAAGAATTTAAGACCCAATTCTCCAGCATTCTTCTTCATTACATTCCATGACTTGACAACTAAAGCTTCTTGCTCTTCAGTAAAGGCTCTACCTTCGTTAATGTTGGCCATTGATTTCTTTTGGACACCTGAGGATTGAATGTGATACACAAAATGTTGTTGAATGTTGATCTGTGGCGATACTGCATACAATTTATACATTAAAAATGAACTCTTCATGGCATTGAACAGCCATTTTTGATGGAATAATATTCAAAAACAGGGGGCTATAAGATCTATTCTTTGACAAAGCGCACATGGTTTTGGCAACTTGAGGTTGGCATGATGTATGCATTGATAAGCATGATTGCTTGACCATTATTGCATCAGATTTTCATTGCACGTAACTTGACCTTTGACCAACAACATAATTTGACCTCTGACCATTATTTTATGTTTCATTCATCTAGAACTTTCTATCAATATAATTGTGCCACCATTAGTCATCGTTGCCGATGTTGATTTTATAAGAAATAAGAAGTGATTACTTCTGATTGGAAATTTCTATCCAAGTTTCAAAGTTCTATAAAATTTGGGTAATTTTTTATTTGTACATTATCTGTTGGACGTTGGCCTGCAGAACTGTTTGCTTGCGCGTTCAAAGTGGATCTTTGCAAGAAATTAACTCAACAATAATTTTTCCCATTTAATTTATGTGACCAATATTTTGAGGATAGTTCCAAATTACTTGTGATAGCAAACTAATGAAAGAGCTTTGCAATATCTTTGAATGGGCCTTCGACATGCATTTTACAGAGTTGAATTAACAAGATTATACGTAAAAGTTAATGAATTTTATTTTTCCCAATCCCAAAGAATAATGTGGAAAAACAAAGATTAGTACTGCAGCAAAAGAAGAGAGATAATTACTGATAAGAAAACTCACAAATGATCATTAGATTGCTCTGTTTGGAGAGAACTGGATCTTAGATTAGATCAACACAATATTCGATAATTGATGATTACATGACATTTTTACAATATTATTTTTTTCCATGAAACAGCATCACTTTTACATTCAATCAGCAAATTATGAAGGAGGCTTCATTTCAGTTTTGATGGCGGCAGCCAGTTGATCATAAGCCTCCGCCCAAGCATTCTTCAACTCTGGTGACCACATTTCAGGTACTGCTTCCTTTATGGTCTCCAACAATGCATACTTTGTCACCTATTAACGCATACAAAATATGTCACGCACTCTTAAATCGGCATACATACTCTCTTCTAAAATCACAGCCTATCAAGTAATGAAGTAAACATGCGAAAGAAGAACCATACGAGGCTTAATGATCGAATTACCTCAAAATGTTCATCAGC
Source organism: Citrus sinensis (assembly GCF_022201045.2). Taxonomy (NCBI): domain Eukaryota; kingdom Viridiplantae; phylum Streptophyta; class Magnoliopsida; order Sapindales; family Rutaceae; genus Citrus; species Citrus sinensis. The sequence continues at coordinate 4,201,058 of NC_068563.1, read as the reverse complement.
AACTCCGTATTTGAAATGGGTAGCTCCCAAGTCTTTTAGATTGGACTCTCTCACTGTAACTTTGCCAGCCTTTCTAAGTTGCACTGCCGATTCACACGTCTGCAAATTATAAAAGAATCTATCAATATTCAGTAATCTTTTCTACAGAGAGACCCCATCACGTTTTGTTTTAGCATTCAATTTTCTAACTATTTGAGGAGGACAATCAAGAAAAGATCAAAACTGACCATAACAAAGACAGTCGTGGCATGGGGCTTTAGTTTCGGATTCTGCTCCACAGGAATATCTGAATCTTTGAGAAAAGTGAACAGCTTCTTTGCTGATGGTGCAATCTCAAAGATCCTGAAAAATGTTTTTAGTCCCCTATTAGAAGGTTGATCCATTTCTTAAGAACATCACTTATGATTACTAAAATATAGTAGGAAGGAAGGTGTTGTGATGACCTCAAGAAGAACTTAAGAGCAAGTTCCCCAGAATTTTTTTTCATGGCATTCCAAGATTTGACCACTAGAGCCTCTTGCTCTTCTGTAAAAGCAGTCACGTTGAAGCTTCCGCTGTTCCTCCTCACACCTTTGTGAATTCATAATGATAATTAAGGGGAAAATAATGGCTGAAAAAAGATCAAAAGAATAAACACAGAAGAAAGAAAAACATACTTCTGATTGATTTTGGAGCTGTGCAAAAAAGACCCTTCAATGATCCATCCCTCATCTTCCATGAGAGATTCACGTATTGTTGATGCCTAACTCTTGACGTTGAGGTTGCAAAAATCTTACTCAAATCCCTTGTATCACACTTGTAGATGACAGAATCTGAAGTAAGAAAGTTCGTAATTAGCAAAAGATCAAACATAATTTAGAAGAAATAGAAACAATGAAACTTGCCATTTGAGAGTAGCATGGTTGTAGCTTTTGAAGCAACACTATGAATGGCCACAAGATGCAGAGCAGAAAATTGAGGGAGACTATATAATAATGATCACAGGGTTCTTTTATATTGGAATAGTTTTAAAGCACTACGAGATGTCGCTTCACCAGTCGACTTCACTTGGTGAAGCAACTTTAGCCACATGGCTACATATGAAAACGAAGGGACATTAAATTAATTAACCTTTCAAGCTTTGACAGAGCCAACCATTGCTTATATTATAAATGAGTGTGTTTAACTGTGCATGCATATATATATTATTTATTATCTGAAAATTGAAAACAATGGGCTTGCGGGCAGAAAACAAAGACTGCCGTATTGGCCAAGTCCATTGCACCGACGATCATCCAAAACTATGATGAGCAAATCCCTATGTTACATTCAATGTACCATACATAATTTACAAAACCCACACAAATTATGGGACCCATATAATTATGTGATTTTTATTGGTTATGTATGATACATTCAATGTAACATAGCAATCCATGTATTAATGTACTTCAACTGAATTTTTGATTACTCTAATTTGTGAATTAAAAATCTTTAAATTATCCTCTTTATTTTTACAAAATTCTCGAATTATTCTCATATTTGATCAAAAGCTAAAGAAAAATAAGGGTAAGTTAATAAATTTTTTTTTCTTAACAAAAATAAAGGATAAATTTAGATTTTTTTAAAAATAAAGATGATTTGAAGATAATCAGGAGAGGAGAGATAATCCAAAATTAACCCTCGGTAACACCAAGAATGAACACCAACAGACACTGATTAACATCATTTTCTTGTGCAAACTATTGACATGTAGCTTCGGACTCAACAATTCATTGATCCTTAAGATGTCAAGTCTTATCCAAATCAGTGAGGCTCTAACGAGTATTAAGGAATCAACATGACAGATATTTCTCATAAAGCTCAAGAAAATCATAGGCCGTTGGAGAGAGAAAAACTACACTAGACAATGTCAGAAAGAAATGAGATATACACATTTGGAGGATGGAATTACAAATTAACCACTCCCATAATTGATATCCGGCTTCACGGCAACTGAGTCAAATGGGATTTCAACCCTCTCCTTCACAATGCATCGTGCTTCGCCACCCTCAACAACCAGAACTTTCCCAGGTGGACATTGAACATTAAAAACTGATCTCTTCTCATCAATAACTGGTTGCCTAAAAATGCCCAAGAACTTCAATGGGGCACTTTTCTTCCCAAGATTTTGTGCAACTCCTGACATGTTTAATACGTAAACCACACCAACAAGTGGAAGCAACGTCTTGGCCAATGAACTAATAAAGTGTCCAAACCCTTTCCTTGATGTCATTGATCTAGTTTGCACTTGGTTTCTCTCAGATTCATATATATTCTTATTCCCTTCTTTCGTTAGTTCACCAGTGATCACACCATTTTGTACTGACTTGCGTGGGTAACGAAATTGCGAAAGATAGCCATTTTCTAAGGTCAGAGACTGAGGGAGGCGATTAGGATATGGAGGAAGGAGGAGATCATTGTCATGCTGAACTGTTTCCCCAGCGAAAGCAGATGCTTCATGTATGACCTCCAAGTCCTCCCCTCCGTACTCCTTGAGCTTCTCAAGTAACATCTTGCGGCTGAACTCAATCTCAGCAAGTGCAACTTCCCTGTCATAACGTTGCTGCAGCTGTAGATTCTGAGCAACAAAATGGAAACAAGATTTTCAAACCACTCTATTATCAACACAATGTGACCCAAATTATATCATCTATTAACAATCATTATGTTGAATATGCACTCTCTTCAACACTTGATAGCACCTTCTAAAACTACAGAGAGAAGTGAATGTTAATGAAAATCTTGCACAAGTAGACCTAGCATTTGAAAGCCCACCAATTAAGTGGAATAGGAATCAGCAGGGAAATGCTAGTCAAACTATTCAAAATCTTTCACAAACGGGCTGGGCAACAGAAACTACGAAAACAAGCTCATAACAAGTAATATGATGGATAATATTGGCTGTAGAAGCTCACTGACTGAGCAAGTGGAAATCTAAAAACCTAGCTTCTTAAAAGATCTGCTGAAATCATACATCATCACAAGAACTCTTTCCGATGAATATTCACACATTTTTCTTAGGTCAGCGGCTGACAGCAGATACAAACAATAGGGCCACAAGTCAGTTTGTCCCGAGGTCAGTCTTGGATAGTTGTCCTCCTTTCAGGTGTGTAGTACTAGTTTTCCCAAAGCATTATGTAGTTCAACAAACATCAACTATGGGGAGGACAACATAAAATTCCAACTTAGTATGATGTAAAAAATTTTCACCATGATCAATTAAAGTTGCTATGACTGTCTAAGTAAAAAAGAAAAGAAATTTTACATTGATGCATAACAAATATAGAAAACCAAAGGTTATCCAGTTATCCACCACGTAAGAAGCAACAATTACAAGTAATTTTGTTTGCCAAGTACAAAGTTGATACTTTTTGCAAAATATGTACAGTGCACAGCCACAGCACAGGGATGTTAAAATCGACAAATTTAGCATTTATACCACATTGAAGGCCAACAACACAAGGATATCAAGCATGGTCAAGCATCTCAAAAAAATACTCTATTGGAAGATAGAAATTAGAGTCAGAAAGTTGTATATAAGATGTTAAATTCTGAATCTAGGTTAGTCATATGTTGCACAATTCAAAATACAAGATTTTAGAAGTCATATCTAGAAAACCTAAAAAAAGTAAAAAGTAAAAGACCTTATTGTACAAATTAAAATATATTAAATGAAAGATCATTACATTTTCAGGGCAAAGAAATACGAATGATACTGCATGCAACAAAAAAACCAGTGAGAATGTCTCAAGGAAGCCAACAGAAGCAAAGGACACATTTTGCAACAACCCAATTACAGTTAATTGCAAAATTCTAAATATCTCAATATTATTTACAAGATTTACGTAGGCATAAGCAAGAGACATCATGCACCTAACAAATCACAAAGATTCACATCCCAAATTTTCAGCAATAACATCAAATACCAAAATACGAAAACACATAGTCACAAATTTCTTTATCTATTGACATAAAACACTAACTTAAAAACCAATTCTTGACACAAACAAATCAAGAAAATTGATTTACAATACTGTTGACATAAAACACTAATTTAAAGACATGGGTGTTTTTCATTTTTCACAAACCTGCAAGTTACTAAGCTGTGCCTCCAGCGATTCAAGAGCCTGATGAATACTCAAAAGCCTCTCTGATTCTTCACAATAATCTTCTTCCTCTTCTTCTCCATTAGCGACAACACCCTCTTCTTTTTCTTGCTTATCAGGAGATAAACTTGCTTTGTGGATACATTTATTGATCTTTAATCTCAGCTTTGCGGCTCTTGCCATAACCAAGTGTATAGGAGAAGATATAAAGAATAGTAGAATACATTTTAATTGGCGTAGTGTGGATGAGTATGTTGCGCAGCAACCCGTACGATACTTAGACAACTTTTAGTACAAATTTGCTAAGTAAGGCTATCGAACTTCTCAAACTAGTCAAGTAAGAATACTTGCAAGAAAACTAGAGAGATGGGAGCAATATGGCCAAAGGGAATTTTATTACTTGAAAAGAGAATATAAGAGAACTTTATAAGGATGCTTGAGTTGTTCGGCATGTGGTGTGGTGTTTGGTGTTGAGCAAAATGGTGGGTGCCTTCTCCTATTTATAGGGGGACTTACTTAGTTCTAGAGAGTTCCGCAAGTTGCACAAGTTACCTAAAAATCTACTAGGTTGTAGAATACATAAGTGTAGAATTATTTAGATAATACAAGTTGTAGAGATGAATTCTAGAATCGAGCAGGGCTTGTTCACTTTGGCTTGTGAATTTGGACTATCCGCTTACTAAGCGCATCATGGTTCATTAATTGTATGAGGCGGCCTATTGTTGAGCGTACCCTCTTACTAAACACATCCTGCATTTGAGCGGACTTTTCTAAGCGAACTCATGCACACCAATTTAGCCTCTGTTTGTGGCAAATTTCAGCGGCCCTTAACAATAGGCATGTATAGATTTTTGTCTAATTAAATTATGAGATATAACATTGATTGGATGCTTTAGTGTTAGGTCCGGTCAACCTTTTTAAAATTGCGAGTTAATACAAAGTAAAAGTACTTAAATATCTTTTTCCCCATCCAAATTAACCATAAAATGTAATGGAAGGGGTTTTGCTGTCCTTTATTGAAAATTTGAAGGTCTCTATGACTATTTATTCAAATTATAGAGGTGTAGCTGTCATTTTCCCTTATTTATTTTTACTTAAATCTATGATCCAACCCTTCTCCCGGTTCAAAATCTTAGGTCCTTTTTAATCTTGCAGTTAAAACAATAAAACAATTCTTTTCATAATGTTTTGTCTAAAAAACATTTTACAAATTTTTTAAATATCTATAGATTGTAACTATTAAGAGAAAATTACTACGTAGATGGTGGGCATTAACTACTATTCTTTATTCCAATGTTGCAAATGTGATAACTACGGAGCATTCAGTTTTTTTTTTTGCAAATTTCATTTTTTGTTTTCTGAATTCAGGAAACACCAAATATGCTGGACAAGCTTTGCTCCGTTTTCAACTGTTAAATTTCGTAAACAATACAATAATTTAAGTTATCAATCATATTATCATATTATGCATTATTTTTTTAAATTTATGTAATATTTATTTTAGACAATAACTACTAAAAAATGAACAACGAAATGACTTTGACGCAACGATATATGTATCCGAACATAATTAATTAATTTAGTACTTAGTCCACAAGCAATCAACTCAAGTTATCCGATGATCTTATTCAAAAAAAATAAATCAGAAGGATACCTCAAATAAAATAAAACAAAATTAAAGTGCAACAGCTTTGTCAAAAAGTGATGGAGAAATAATTAACCTTTTAGCACCGCGTGAATTGTGACTTGTAACCATTATTAATAAAATTAAAATTCCCAGTTCCTTTCACTGATTGTTACCACTTGACGAATAAAAATTAATTTTTTCATTAAAGTATCATCCTCTTGTGAGTCACGACTTTGAAACTATTGATTGCCGCAGTCATGGAATTTTTCGCTGAGTGCAGAAAAAATTATATATATATATATATATTTTTTTTTTTTTTTGAGTGGTAGATTCATCATAAATTCTTGTAAGTCTAGGTCAATGCTTTGTATCATTAACTGAAATCCAATTTTTTTTTTAAAAAAAACGCTTTCTTAAAATATATTATTTTTAAACTGGATATACTGCACACACAGAGACTCAAAACCTCTTGATTGTAATCATGGTTAAGACAAAAAAAAAAAAGAAAAAAAGAAAGAAATTTGATATACACTGTTCAATTAAGAAAATTACTACTCTTTCAAAGGCCTATCTTCTGAAAGTGGTTGAGAAGCATTATCCCACCCAATGGAGAAATTCGACGAGTAGTTTTATAATTAATTAAAGAAATTGTGGAATTTCCCGTGTCATTTTGAATGGTTTTTCACCAAAGTTATACGTTACCTTCATTTTAAATTGGTTCCTTTGAACAACAAATATACGATATTCGATTTGTACTAATAATTAATTAGTTTCTCCAGTACATATACAGACCAAAAATTTTAGCCTTAAGCGTTTAATAATCACCTTCTGCATTATCAAAACGATAAATATTAATTAAATATTCGTGGTCTTATATGTATGTTTCTTGTGTGGAACGTAACTAGCCATTAGATTGGAAACAATCAATTCTGGAAATGAAGACGAATCACGAGCATCCCCAAAGAAACGGCAGCACATAAATACTTGCTTAAAATGTTTAATTAAAAGCACGTTGTGGAAGGAATAATGTATTTTTGTTTTTTCCAATATGACCAATTGAAGGAATATAAACCAATAACTAATTAATTTTATTAATTAAATAAACCCTAAGACAAAGAAACTTGTATGTGTGTATATATATATATATATATGTCTTCTTCCTCCCTCGAGTATCTCCTCACTCTTCACAAGCTTGTGGAATAATTAAATTAAGAACAATTTATATATGGGTATTTGTAACTCATGTGAATCAACTAATGTAGCCACGGCAAAGGTGATACTCCACGATGGCAGGCTTCAAGAATTTGCATACCCAGTTAGGGTCTCACAAGTACTAGAGAAAAACCCGATGAGTTTTGTATGCAACATGGATGATATGGATTTCGATACCTTTCTTTCGGGTATTAATGGCGATGAAATGCTTCAACCGGGCCGACTATACTTTGCCTTGCCGGTGAGTTGGTTGAAGAGTCCTCTTAGAGGTGAGAAGATGGTTTCTTTGGCAGTGAAAGCAAGTTTGGCTTTGAATAAGATGAGAGGTGGCCGGGGAAAGTGTTGCGGTTGTGTGGTGAAAAAAGATGATTTTTGGTTGGATTTTAGTACTAGGGTTTTGGGTTCGAGCAGTCCGAAGATAGTAGTTGGCGGTGGTGGCGACGGTAGTGGAGGATCAACGCTAAATCGAAAGGGGCGTGGTGGAAGAGGTAGGTTTACTACAAAGTTAAACGTTATTTTTGAGGAAAAAAATGATGATCATGAGTGATAAAATTAATGATAGAGATATAAATTCTTTTACAAATTGATGTGTCGTAAAAAAATTGATATCATAATTTTCACGTGTCCATTTTATTAATTACATTAAATTTTTATATTTTTATCAACCAATATATAGGGTATCAACACATTGCTTAATTTTAAAACTTGTATTACTATGATGCATGTATTCTTAACTTTTTTTGTTTGTTTGATTTTTAAAATTTTGTAGGGTTTTTTTATTATTGTTGAAATTCAAGAATTAAATATGGAATGGATTTTATACCTTTTTTTAAGTATTGAAACTGTAGAATAAAAAGAAGCCTTATATAAAAAATTCACTTAGGGCTCCAAACACTCTAAAGCTGGTCTTGATTAGGTCGTATATGAGTTTAATGATTAGGTTTAAATTAGTTAATTGCTGTTACACAAAATTGATTTTGATCAAGAATGGAAGAAGCATATATATATATATATATAGGGGAACTGTTCCAATTCGAGACTCCCAGATTGGAATAGTGTCCAGGCTGGTGGCTGCACAAGGTGAGGTCCACATGCGGCCGACCAAAAAAATAAAAAGAAAGCCACCAACGAAATCCAACATCCCTTAGTGGATTCCGGGTCTGTGATGCAATTACTACCGTATATGTATATAGTCTTTTTCTAGTGCGAGTGCCCTCATTTTTTTTTAGCGAATATGTTAACTTGAACGATTTAATAGAGTTAATTTTTAATACTATTAAATCACATGGTTACATTGTATTAACTCTAATAAGCCTTATTGCTTAACAATATGTCCCTATTTAAAAAAAAAATTAGGGTGCCTATACCTGAGAATTATACTATATATATAAGAGAGAGAGAGAGAGAGAGATCTATAGTGACACTCAATATAAGAATAACCTCTACACGCTCATAAAATATAATGGTCCCAATTTGCGCTAGTTATAAATAAGAATAAACTCCATATTATAATAAGTTAAAATTCGTCCACATCCCCATATTAAAGACTTTGCCTTCACATATTAATAATTATCTATGTATTATAAAATTTATATGCCATGTTGCATTAAATGATTAAGATGAAATAAAGTATTTTTATAAAGCTAGTTGGGACAAAGATTCATTCTTAAGATTTGTTATCAAATCATCGTATAATATTTATAGAATTTACGTTAATAGAAAAAGATTAAAGAGAATGCAATCGTTTAAACTTTTAATTTGATTTTGTGTATTCTCAATACCATATAAATGCATTTATTAGTTTTTTTTAAACTATGTATATCTCTTTTGTCAATGCCTATACATGAGATTTGACATGCTTCTAGGGATGGCAATGGGGAGGGCAGGGGAGGGGACCAATCTCCCCGTACCTATCCCCGATATTTTGCGTATATCCCCATCCCCTTCTCGTTCCCGTCAGAATTACTTGAGAGAATCATCATCCCCTCCTCGAATAATAACAGGGGATCCCCAAGGGTCCCCGATCCTCGAATAACTAATACATTTTTTGTTTTCGATTTTGAGTTAATCATATTAAAAATAGAAGTAAAGTTTGAAATATATCTTACATTAATATCCATTACAAGTCACATACATTAAATTAGTAAGTAACGCAGCATGGAAGAGATACAAACTTCTTTTACAAACTATCGTGAATAAATTAATAGTCAAATACAAAATCATTACAAATAAAATCGAATTTAGATTCAAAATTAACTTTTTCAATGGTGGCGTGGGCACTTAATAAATGTGGACTAATCCATTTACAGCACAATAGTTAAGTCGGAGCAATTAAGAGCAAATATTAGATTAGATTAGATTAAATTAAATTAGATATTAAAATTGTGATTCGATGTGGGCAATTATAACATCTAAAAATAAATAAATAAATATATTTAAGTTTAAAACATTTAATGAATATTAAAATAAAAACAAATTTTTTGGGCTAATAGAATTTACCCAGTTTTTTTAATGTTTTAAATAAAAATTTAGGACTTTAATTAGTTAATTAGGCCTAAAAGTTTAATAATATAAATATTTTGATATTTTTTATTTTTACCAATATTTATAATTTTATAATTCAAATTTTATTATTTATTTACTAGTAATTTTAAAAAATAAAATTAAAATTAAAAATTAAAATGGGGAAATGGGTAGGGGATGGGGATTCCACCTCATCCCCGTCCCCTCCTCGAATAAGAAATTGGGTAAAAAAATTTCTCCGTCCCTTCCCCGAATAAGAAATTGAGTATGAAATTATCCTTATACCCTCCTCGAATGGGGAAAATCCCTGAGGATACCCGTTTCCGTGGAGATTTTTACCATCCCTACATGCTTAATTAATTAATTATTAATATAGTGCATATTTTACTTTTATATCACTTACAAATTAAAGATTACTAAGTCAAAATAATAAATTTTTATAACTATATCTCTATTAAATTATAATGTCCGCCTATTAATAAAATTAGTTTGGTCCTAACATTATATTTATAAAATTCTTTTTACTGTATACACCGCGGCGCGCGGTGTCATTCATTCTCTTTTATAAAGGAAAGAGCATTTGTAATTTCCTTTATGCAATGGAAAAAAAAAAGGGTACGAAGCTGGAAAAGCAAAAAAAAAGTGAAAAGTTGAATGCCGTGTAAATCGTGGAATATTAAAGCTTGACGCCAAGACGAGAAGTGATTGACTGAACAATGATTGACTAATAGGAATTCAAATTCAATAAAGTGCATTGGCAAACCCATTGAGATTTTTGTCATTCTTAAATAATAAGGTTTAGATGGATGCAATAATATAAATTTAATATATAATCGTATTCTAATTTAATAGAATGAGTAGTTATAGCTATTATATTCTAAATCGTTAGTAGAAATGATTTATTATTATTTAATAAATTTGAATTGAATTTTTTTTACGTTATATACTTCCTTAAGGAAAAGGTAAGTTTAAAATGAAATTAAAAGAAAAATATAATCCCATTATATGGAATCTGAATTAGAATGAGACATTCAATAAGATGTCAAATATTGTTTTTTAGGAGTGGGGAGGAATGTATATATACATGCATATGTGCGTGTGTGTTCTAATTTGAGAGTCCCAGATTGGAATAGTATCCGGGACAAATGCTAGCGGCCTCTGGATTTAAATCTAAATGCCACCAATGGCTGTTCATGATGGGCACCGCCATGTCTAGCCACAGCACAAAGAAAAAAAAAGGAAGCCACCAGGTTTCTCGGGCAGTGATGCAATCTGGGACCCTTGGATTAGATCACTCTCTCTCTCTCTCTCTCTCTCTCTCTCTCTCTCTCTATATATATATATATATATATGCGGATGTAAAAATATGAATTTCGCACAAATTCATTATTACACCATAAATTATGTCGTGAATCTATACGAAATTTACATTTATGTATTCACACATGAGAATTATTAGATATTTAAGATACTTTTAAGTATTTAGTATATTGGAAGCAATTATACAACCAACTAATATATTTTATAATACGTGTAATTAAATTTAACATATCTAGTATTTGTATAACTGTCTTTTTAAACAAATATGCACATGATAGAAAATCATTTAATTATTTAATGACTGGTACCTTTAATATATTTTATTATATGCTCTTGGGGAGGGTTGTTTGCATTGAACCTTAATTATCTTTATCAATAATGGATTATGCTTTTTGTTTCCCCTTTTTGTTCCCCAACAAGAACAAATGAATATACCCTTAAATGGAAAATCCCATAGCTAGGGGTAAAGTCTTAGTCCAGCTTTTGACCGGTATTTTCCATCAAAGTTAAATTGGCTTTGGCCGATTGGCCCATCGACCACTCGCATGCGTTAAACACAGTGAAAGTGATTTTGTTACCAATGATATGAAAAAGTTTAAAAAGAAGAAAAGGAATGAAAGCTCCGGTAGCACTAGCAATAATTGATCAAAACGCAGGTCTTGTTAAGAGTCTTCCCACCAAAGAAAAATAAATGTGAAAGATACGATCATTCACAAGAAGCTGCAAATTTTTAATTACTTAAGTTCCCTGTATTCACCTCGATGCTTTCCCAGCGAGGCCGCAACAAAACAATAATATAAGGCCACGGCTACGCAACGCGTGTGAGAAATTTCCATCCTTTTGCCCAGTGAATTCTTTTTTCCTCCATTTTCGATAATTACTTGAAATAATATTAATTAAATGCGTAGAGATTCGTTAAGTTTTTGTAATTTTAACATTATTGTAATTTTAACATTATACATGTGTCACTCTGTTGGATATTAATTTTTTCTCCGGTTTCATTGCCACAAAGTTGGGAGTTATGAGTCCCATGAGCATGACATGCTTTATATAAATTAATTCTCCATTTCATTCAGGCTGTGTTTACTTTTTAGAGTAGAAATGAGGAGTGTGGATTCCTCCAACTCTAGTATTTATTTCAACAAATTAACTCCGAATTAAGAATTTCACTCCGTGGGCCCCATTCATTTTTAGAGTGGGGAGTAGGAGTGGGACTCCCATGGGTCATGGGGATTGGGAGTGGAAATCCACTCCCACCTCTCTATTTTCTACATTTTTTAATTTAATTTAACTTAATTTAATATTTTATATTTAATAAAATAAAATAAATAGTATTATATTTATTTGAATAATATTATTATATTTATTTTTAAAATAATAGTACTATATTGATTTGATTTAATAATTAATAATAATAAATAGTTTATTCTATGAAAATATTAATTTTGTGCTAAATAATATTATATTATTAGTTTATATAATAAATTTAATATAATTATATTAAATAAAATAAAATAATGTTTCATTTTATATTTACCCTCTTTTTATTAAATTTACTATAATTATATTTAATAAATATTTAAATAATATTATATTTATTTAAATAATATTATTATATTTATTTAAATAATATTATTATATTTATTTAAATAATATTATTATATTTAACTAAATAATAATTTGGTTTGATTCTAAGTCTAAATTACTTAAAAATAATATTATTATATTAATAGAGAATTAATAATATTACTATAAACCATCTTTATTTGAAAATATATTATTATTATATTTATTTTAAAATATTAGTGTTATATTTATTTAATATTAATAATTAATACTAATAAATAGTTTATTCTAAGAAAATATTAATTTCATACTATGTTAATAGTAAAAATATTTCATTTATATTGCCCTTATCAATAATTTTTAATTTATATAATTAAAATTAAAATTAATAAAATTTTATGATGTTCATAATTAAGAATATTAATAATTATTATAAATTTTCAAAGGCTTTGGCTAAGTTACGTTAAACGTAACTTACGCCAGATACAGCAACAGTGGTAGTGATGGGACTTGTCACTGTTGCTGTGCCTGACGTAAGTTACGTTTAACGTAACTTAGCCGGCTCCATTTTCAAATATAATAAAATAAATGTTTATTCATTAAATATGTTTTTTATTAACTTTGTAATTAAAAACTATAATTCTTTAAATAAGGATAAAATTATAATTTGAAACTATTTACTCCCAATCCAAAACAAAGTAAACACATAAATTGAATTCTGATATCTATTCGATGCTTCCATTTCAGTGTAAGTAAACAACTTACTCCCACTCCCACTCCACACTCTCAATCCTAAGATTCCCACTCCTCAGGATTCCCACTCCAATCCAAAAAGTAAACGCTACCTCAGATTAGGCATGTCCGTTGAAAAATACAGTGAGAATGTATGTTTTATTCCTGAGAAATATCATATTTATTATTTATAATCTTATTAAATATTTAATTATCTGTTTTATCTCTTCCTTTAATAAATAACATATAAAGTTCACATTTTTTGTTCTTTTTGTGTGTATTAAATCATATAGTATTCGAAGACCACATTGAGTCCCGACTAATCTAGAGTCGAGGCGGGTAGAACCACTAGAGCGGCTTTTTGTTCATTTATTATTCCACCTTCTTCAAAGGATTTTATGACATTTCTAAGCAGTTTAGTGTCAAAATTAAAGTGAAGATTAAAAAGACTAGTCTTATGTAATTATCTAAAGAGCATTAACATTTTTCATTTTTTTGCCAACCTCAATGACTTGTGTCAAATTTTAATTTATAATTTTAATAAAATATCTCATCTTGAATGATTGTTTTGTCCTAATTTTTATAATTATTTTCATTATCACTTAATGAGAGAGATGAAATAAGTAAATAAAAATTTAGTATGGATATAAGTGATAAATATGATATCTATAAAAAAAAATCAAACAGGCATTCTCCCAAAAATAAATATAAGATCTTGAAGCTGCAGCTAAACACTTAATGAAGTAGTGATTACAAATTGAATAGCGTGTGTGAACAAACGAAAATAAGCCACACAAACAGATATTTTAGATTCCATATTCTTCAAATGTTAGAATTTCTGGTTGATCCTGTTGGGTAACTAACATGCCCCACTGATGACTCTGTAATCACCACCTAGAACAAATTTGTGATCCACATTGATCTCAATTAGATCTTAATGAATTAAAGAATATATTATTATATAATTCTTGTGCATGCATATATCATATATTTATATCTTTAGTTTCCTTAGCCGGCCGCTGGCCACCCATATGCTGCTAGGTGTTGAAAATTCTTGTACAAAAATAACAAAAAACTAAAATAGAAAGTGCTAAAAAAAATATTATTCTGCTAGGGATTTAATTTAGAAATTACTGTTGGAAAGTCAATCTCATTCACTTCAAAAAGTTATCCTTAGACAAAGAACTTTTTCGCTTTTGCTTTTTTCTGCTTATATATATATGTCACCATTCTCTCTAGTTTCTTCTATAACAAAGCCATAACCTACCATTCTAATCAAATTCTTTCAGTCTCTTTCTCTCAAAACTACAAATAGACAACACATTAGTACAAAAATAAAAGAATGGGCAATTGTGCAGCTCCTCAATACAAAAACAATGGTGCCAATTATCTAAATTGGCCAGCCACAGCAAAAATTATTCACTTAGATGGAAGGATGCAAGAATTCAAGCAACCCACCAAAGCCAAAAGAATTCTTTTTGAGAATCCAAATTGCTTTATTTGTAGCTCAGAATCAATGTTCATCGGCTCCCAAGTGCCCCCTTTGCCGGAAGATGAAGAACTTCAAGTGGGTCAAATTTACTTTCTCATGCCGCTATCAAAGTTGCAAGCAACATTAACGCTTCAGGAGTTATGTTCACTAGCTATAAAGGCAAGTTCAGCAATTTCTCATGCGACCGGCAAGAATGGTTTAAAGTATCCGGCGGCCACAAGTAACGGCTTCTGTGAAGTTCCGATAGAATTTCAGGCTCCGGCGAGGCAGAAGTGAATTGAGTATTGACTTTTAGGTTTGGCAAAACGGTTGAAATGGACCACAGAGAAACGTGTGCTGTCCATATATGTTGTTATTAATTATACTTTATAAAGTATCTTTTGAAATTGTAGGTAAGAAAATAGCGAAAAAGGCCGACTTAAGCTTAATTAAATTCTAAGAGTTAGCTAGCCTTGTGTTCGCACTATGTATACACAACAGGGTTGTCAAAGCTTTTGGAAATAAGGATGATAATAGATAGTGAGGCTTTTCTTTTTTTTTTTTGTTCTTCATTTTTTTTTTATATTTGCGCTTCATGATCACATATAACTATTCAAAATGGGCAATATTCTTATTCTATGTATATTTATTAAATTTCAAAATCCAAATGATATGCATCTTTAGCATAATCCAAACTCCAGTGATTAATTATATAATTCACTCAATATGTAGCCTTATTATTACAGTATTATTAAATATTAACACAAACAATTATTTTTATTCTATGATGTTAAGGATTCAATTACATTAAATAACAGGATAAAATATGCATATAAAAGAACTAAGAAATTTCCTCCGTTAGAGCTTCTCGTGCTGATAGCAAGCTGTGAATCAGGATGAATAATTCATAAAGAAACTAAAACAACTATAGATATTGCATACACACCAATCATATTTTGCCACCTGTAGCAATAATTAATCACTCGCAGGTATGACCGTCTGCTCATCTCAAAAAAGGAAAATGAAATGAGAAACGTCGCGTCAAATTAGTCTATGTAAATAGATTTTCCCCTCCCAAAAAAAAGTATGCGAATAGTTTGTTATCATTATTATTCCTCTTTTTTTCTTTTTGACCTGGTTGCTTCCCAGAAACAAAACATTAATTAAAAAAAAAAAACTTATTTGCGACGGACAAACGATATTATCTAATTTACTGTGTGTCCATTAATAATATTTGGACATGTATGCTTTTTTTTTTCTCTTATAAACCACTCATAAATTATTAGACAATGGACAGTTCGTTAGAAATATATTATGTAAGTTGTTGGAATTTTATTGATATTTTAAAATATTAATTTTCCACATTTGAGAAAAGTGAGAGTAATTATTTTTATGTTATTTTAATTTTTTAATGTTTATTTATTTTCTTTCAAAAATGTGAAAGATGTCAGATAAATTTGAATAAATAGTGTACTAGAGTTACATCTTACATGCTGCATTACTCATAAATTAATTCTCGATTTGCTTCAAATGAGGCATGCAGCTGGCAGTTAATTAAAAAAAATGGCAACTCTAATGTCTTACAACTGGATCCACATGTGACATTTGTGAAGTATTAGATTCAAAATGAGCAACGTCGCAAGTAGTAATGGCAATTGTGGGACGGGATTGAAATATATTTTTATCTCATAAAAAAATTTAAAGATAGAAATGTGATATTTTTTATTCCAATTACATATGCGGGACAGGAGTGAGATTGACAAATTTTATCTCATCCCATCTCATTATCGATTAAGAATGAAAATTTTTTCAATTAAGATAGAATCACACAGGATTCCATATCTTTTGGGACGAGATTGAAACATATTTTTATCTCAAAAAAAATATAAAGACAAAATTGAGACATTTTTTCATCGCATTTATATATATGGGATGAGACTGAAATTGATAAATCACATCCCATCCCATTCCATTACCAACCCTAATCGCAAGTGAACAAACAGGAGCAGTCATGCATACAACAGAAATTATTAGGTTTCAATATCTTTCAAATGTCTGTCAATCTGGTTGATCCTGTTAACATTAATGACTCTCTGTCTCGGATGACCTCAATTAGCTACCCAGATGGAACAAATTTTTGATCCACTTGATGGGCAAGATATTTGTTATGATTATGACCATTATTGATCAATAAATTAATCAAATTGTCATAATTTATATTAAACGGTATGTAGGGGAATATAATCAAGGAAGTTAAAAAATTTGCATTCGTGATACTTTTATACGAAATCTTTTGCATATCTTTAATTAGTTTGCTTAGCCGCCGCATTATTGTTGCATATGTACGTTGAAAATCTTGTTTACACACGTAAATTTATGATCTACAGAGTGCTTTAAAAAAAAAAAAAAAATCTATACTACATGAGCTTACATTGGAAACCACTGTTGGGAAGTCAATCTTTCCATCTTCTAATAAAATAATCCGTTGATTGCTTTTTTTCTCCTTTTATATATCACAATCCTCTTCAACATACACACAATTCATCATTCTGATCAAGTTCTCTCAATATCTCAAAATTACAAATACAAAAACACATTGATGCACAAAAATGGGCAATTGTACAGCTCCACAGTACAAAAACAATGGTGCCGATATTGATTATCTAAATTATTGGCCAGCCACAGCAAATATAATTCACTTAGATGGAAGGCTACAAGAATTCAAGCAACCGATCAAAGCCATAGACATTCTTTCTCAGAATCCGAATTGCTTCCTTTGTAGCTCAGAATCAATGTTCATCGGCTCTCAAGTGCCACGGCTGCCAGAAGATGAAGAACTTCAAGTGGGTCAAATTTACTTTCTCATGCCACTATCAAAATCTCAAGCAACACTAACTCTTCAGGAATTATGTTCACTAGCTATAAAGGCAAGTTCAGCAATTTCTCATGTGAACAATATAAATTGGTGTTGAGTATCCGGTGGCCAAATGTCACCGCTATGAAGTTCCGATGGGATTTCAAGCTCCGATGAGGCAGAGTGATCGGAGAAGTAAATATTTTTAACTTTTGCACAAGGGAAAAAAAATAAAGAACTGGACACAAGAAAAATATGTGTGGTGACCATAGCTGGAAGCTTTTGGATTATTATTTTTTAAATTATGTTTGATTTTCGTGTGTAACGCGTATTGTTTTAATTAGTATATACTACTATATATACTTATATATGGTATCTTTTTGAAAATATTGTGGCTCTTGATATATAAAAAGAGGCCAGGCTTAGCTAGCTCGATGTAAACACAAAAGAGTAGTCAAATTAAGCTTTGGAATTAGCTAGAGACAAAATTAAGAAATCATAATTAACCGAGTGGATATTATTATTTTTAGTTCTTGCACTTCCTGTATTTTATTATATATAAAGATTCCGCATAATACTGGCAATATTCTAATAATATTTATCTATTAAATTAATTCCACGCTCCAAATGATATATTACATATGTACCTTTATATTAAATTAGTATAAGAACATTATGTGATTCATCGATCATGTATGAGATTTTTCATCATGAAGATGTTAAATCTGTGACCTGATCAAAAATCTAATTTATTGAGTTTGAATATATATTTTGACACGAACTAAAATCTCTTATCGGTTGTGGGAACTTGGAATAAAATCTTTGCATTAATGGTCTCGTTATTGTAATGAATTTAATTACTTAAGAACAGAGGAATCTATGGTTGTCAATTCAATTTTCTTAACAGCCAGGTAAAATCTTAGAGTAATGATATAACTATAAATTTTTATATAAATTTATTTTGTACAAACTGATGTGGGTAATTAGACATAGATAATTTTGAAGAAATTTTATTTAATTAATCATTTGAATTTGAATTTGAATTCTACAAAGATCGAAATTAAAAAAAATTAATATAGACTATTTTAGTGTCTCTATTTTTTTATAAAGAATAATAAAATAATTAATAATAGTTCCATTAGGGCATCGGCCTTGGATTCTTCTTCTCCAGAGTTGGAAGCTACAAGAATTCAAGCTGCCAATCAAAGCTGGCCACGCCCTCGCCTGGAATTAATCACTGGAATCACAAAGCTTCTTAGCTCATAATCCATGCGTAATATTGTATATAAAACTCTCACTTGCCCTCCTTCATAGATAATTGTTAGAATACTAGTTTGGCCATACTAGATGGCATGAAATAAAAGTTGTTGACATACTTAACTTGGTCATACTAGATATTACGAATTCATGAAAGTTTACAAGTACAAAAAAGTTTATATAAGTTTCTTTTTCCTTTAGTTTTGTCTCGTTCGACCTACTCGTTAGGTAGCAGTTGATCTTCTTACAGAGTTTGGTCTGCCTCATTCTCTCTATCTCTTGTTCCAATTCTTTTTTATCTGCACCTCTACTTTGGACACCTCGATGTCCACTTTGGTACTCTCTAAATCAAGGTATTTTCCCAACAACAAATCGAGTTCAAACTCTAGCCCAGGTAAAATATTTTCATCATTCTTAACTTGGCTTTCCTTCTTCAAATAATCAACCATCTTTCCCTTATCTGCAATCATTTTGTCTTTTTCCTCGATCACTACATATCACGACGAGCAACCTCCTCATCCAACTCTTTTGCCTTCTGTTTCGAGCTCTCCTTCTCAGCCTCATCAGTTTTAGCCCTCTCTTTATATATATATAGCAAGTGACTTTGCTCCTTGTTTAATTACCTGGTCATTGTGTTTCTTGAACCGACACCTTAGGTAATTGGCCTAACAACATCTATGGATTTCACCTTTTCTTTTCTTGGTATTTTAAATAAAATGAAAAGACATTAGAACATTATAGGTCTATTAGCGAAATATTAATTTTTCGTTAAGTTGCATATATTTAAATTATATTTTCATTTCTTAGATAAATTAAAATAAGTAAATTAAAATTTTCCTCTATGGATCAACCTCGAACTCACTGAGATATATTATAACTAAATAATCTTTTATTTGGGAGAAAATTAAACACTTTTGAATCGTGTCAAGTTTTTTATTTACAAAAAGTAAAAGGAACGAAAAGTAAAAAAAATGCAAAATAAAAATAAAAAGTAAAAAAAAAATTTCTCCAGTAACGGTGCCAAAAACTTGACACAACTCAAAAGTATTTAATTTACTCTCAAGTATAAGAGTGCCTTGTTATAATATAGATCGGTGAGTCTGAAATCAATCTACAAAAAAAAAAAATTAATTTGTTTATTTTAATTTATCTAAGAAATGAAAATAGAATTTAAATATATGCAAGTTAATTTAAGTGAAACTATGAAATTAAATTAGTTAAGGTTATGGATCCACTTTTAGTAGTAAATACAATTTAATAAATTCTTTGTATTTTTATTTTATGCCCAAAAGATTAATTGTATAAATTACAATTCTTTTTCCATTAATTTTATCATGGATTAAGTACTTAGTGTGCTAAAATTTAACTTGTCTACAATAAGTCAAAATACCATTTTACCAAACTTTATTCTAAGATGTTAAGAATTTATTGTACCAAAATCCTATGTTTGCCTACAATAGATCAAAATTTTAAAATATAAAATATAGATAAAATTGGATAGAAATAATTTAATTTATATAATTAAAAATAGAATTTGATTAAATAATTTTTTTTTACTAAGAGTTTCACTTTACCCTAACAATTAGTATTTACCTAAACATAATTGAAATAAGGTAATTATTAAAATTAAATTATAGATAATTAAAAAAATGGTACTTGAAAGTTGAAAATAAAACTAATTTTATTTATTGAACATATATTACAAAATATTAAAACATAATTAAGATAGAGAGAAGAGAAGAATTTGGGAAAAAAGAAGTGAAGATAGGTGTAGAGAGGTATGTTCTCACCCTCTCTATTTATACTAATTCATAATCAATCCACACCACACAGATAAATAAAGTCAATTATATTATGACCATACATTTGTCCTACTAACAAAATATAAACCTAACTTAATGTCGGTTTTTTAGTGTATTACCATTAGGTGTCTACTAGCTGCGAACCTCATCGTGTCAAATTTCCTTTTTATTCTCGTTAATTTGTGAATGCTCGCTCTTAAATCTTAATTCAGTGTTTATGAATGTTTGTGAATGTTTTGCACCTTAATTTGTGTATATTATCGCAATAAACAAGCACATGCTATATGTGGCAGTTAAATTGCCTTCGAATAGTATTCTATGCCTAAAATGTGTTGATGAGATTTGATCAAACCAAATGGTACAGTATTGATTTCTCATATTACATGTATATCGATTAATAATGACTGACTTATGATTTTTCTCCATTAATTTTAAGATTCAACTCGCATTTAGTCCGGATCGTTAATAAGTTCTGGTTTTAATATCAAAGTATGAGGGTACTTGCATAACCAATTGACATCACGATGGCCTTGTTTCATTCATGAGAACCATATGCTTCAATCTTAGACTCTTGAATCTTGTAGTGTCTGGGATTTTCTTTCAACCAAGGAATCCAAATTAAGTACATAAACTACTGGGGGTTTACAAATTTATATATCGATCCATATACAGTAGTAACAGTTACGAGAAATTGGAAACTGATTTTAGATATGGTAAGAGTTTTCTTTGATCCTAACACAAGTTGGCTGACATAACCAAGCATCGATACAAGTGAGTCGATACTTGGGCAATCATGGTGATTCCGTCAACATGAAGTCAGCATCGTGATCCTTCCACAGTAAATTTGGTGATTTTAAAGATCTGCATGGTGGTGGGGAGTCGAGATCACTGAACCGATCATATTTCCAAGGAGATGGATCTTCAAGCTGCTCCTCTGGCAGCTCTTGCAATTCCAAGTATCTTGGAGGACTCACAGGCTGAAACAGAAGGAAACAAGCATTTATTTGAACAATCCCAAAGCTACGGAAATTTACCATAACAAAGAAGCAGCGAAAATGAAATGAAGACTTGTGAAGAGGGAACAAGATTCAAACTGACCATCAGTTCACTCAACTGCAGAGGCTCTGCCTGCTTCAGAAAACCTAGAATAAAAGAACAAACGAAGAAAAACTCAGTGGCAAGGCCACACATATGGCACCACAAAAGGCTTTGAAATACTAATCAAACTTGTTTATACCATTATCTAGTCCCACTGTCCTCAAAATTTCATCAATGTCCACAGCTTTAGTCTGGGCTTTGATGCATTCTTGATGATTGTGTAGAAACCCTTCCCCTGCAATATCACTGACATCTTCCTCAGTCGCAATATTAGTTTTGCATTTAGATTCTTCTTTGGTGCCTCATGCAGATGTGGCTTCTCCCAATTCGAAATATCAGAAAGTGCTTTTCTGCCACTGGTCTGCAGCTTCTCAAGTGCTTTGGAGAAACTTTTCTTTTCACTTCCATCAATTCTGATTTTAGATTTAGAAGCACCAATCAGTCTGTCAGCAAAATTGTTGGAGTTCTGCTTTTTCAGTGACTGATTCAGAGTAAGATTCACAGAATTTGATAAATCGGCGAGAGGCTTCCTTCCACCAAGCCCTCCTTTCTTAGAAGCTTTAGAGACAGTGCTCTTGCCCCCAGCAGCCGCTCCCATAGTGATTATCAAAGTAAGACCACAAAAACCTTGAAAATCAAAGAAAAATCAATCAAACACTAAACAGCAAGCATCAGTGGAGTACCATTGGAGCGAATATTCAAATTCTGATCATGGATGATCGGACCACCATGTTGTGAAGCCATCGACTATGTGTCTTCGGAAACTCAGATTAATACTCAGCAAGGATAGAAACTATTACCCAGTATAATAGCAGAATTTAAGAACTAATATAGCTCATTCAAATTCTTCACACAAAAGGAAATTGCACCCAGCAAAGCAAATCAGACAGGGTGACTTCACAAAATGCTAAGTAGTCAGGGAACTCACTGCAATCTTAACCACCCATGCAATCAATTCTCAGTTTTTCACTCTATTTGAGAAAGTAACAAAGGCAACCATATACAAAATCCAAGATGGAAAGACAATGTATTATGTACTTCATATATTATACACCTGAAGTATGAGATATATCTTACCATTTTAGCATAAGGCTTTTATACCCTAAACTATGAATGAATGACTTAATAAGGGTACTCTATCAATGCAAATTGTTTCTCCAATCTTCCAAATACAAGAACACAATTTCTTATTTTACAGAATTTCATTTCAAACAACATTACATGGCTGCATCATCAAGACACTAAAAAGAAATATAGATATATATTTTTTCCAATCAGCAGTATCTGGAATGAAAATTTCAAAACGACCGACAAATTTCTTTAGTTATTTGCAAAACCTAGTTGATTTTCTGAGAAAACCCAGAAAGAAAAAACGAAAGGGGACTCGAAATAAGAGGAAACTGTTAATATAAAAGGACTTTCTTGAACCCTAGATCAAAAAAATCTCCGAAATTTACAGTTAATTTCTAAATTATCCCAAATTTTCCTCAGAAATTGAAAGCAAAAATATCTGAAAAGAAATTTTTAAAAAGTAAGGTTGAAGAGGAAAAACACTCACATGAAAGAAGGATATTGATAGAAAGATCTTGATTTTAAGATTCTTGATTTTCTCGGTGTTTCCAGTAAATTTTTCTTGCGTTTTTGATATGCAAAATCACTCTATTCAGTTTTAACAACAGCGTTCGCAGTTCTGTTCAGTGTTCACCATAAAGCAAATGGGGTTTCCAACTTCCAACGGTAACTCACTCTTTCTTTTACATTACTACCCACTGTTTCGCACAAATTCGCTATAACGCCATTTTCAAATTCAGCCGTCTGATCCCTTCCAATTTTCATCCTTATTAGTCTATGAGTGCTGCTCTTTACCCCGAATTTACTCCCCGAATCTGCACTCCGAAAAACAAAACGCACCGTTTGGTTTCCCTCTGCTCTTTACCCCGAATTTACTCCCCGAATCTGCACTCCGAAAAACAAAACGCACCGTTTAGTTTCCCTCTCCATACGTGTTGCTTCATTTGCTTTCCACTTAGCTTTCACTTTTTCTTTCACTTTTGCTTTCACTTTCCACTTCCTTCGTTTGCTTTCACTTTCACTTTTCCAGTTAGCCCCGAAAAGCAAGGTAAACACGAACAGCAAAACACAAACAGCACCACGGACAGCACAACGGCTCCGATTTTCTTCAGACCTTCCCTTTTCCACTTAGCCCCGAAAAGCTAAACACGAACGGGACCACGGCTCCGATTTTCTTCAGACCACGGCTTCAATTTTCTTTAGGCAAATTCTTTCCTTGGTTCTTAACACCGTTGGTAATGTGTTGCGTGTGCTTCTGTTTTCTGTGATTACTTACTTACCCCTAATTCATTAAGTTTACAAACAAATAAAAATATAAATAGATATTATTAATTAATGATTCAACAAATTAATTATTATTAATTAGTTATCCCTAATTTATTAAGTTTACAAACAAATAAAAATATAAATAGATATTATTAATTAACGATTCAACAAATTAATTATACAAATGCTCACGGTTAAGTAAATTTAAATACAAATACTCATGGTTGAACTCACAAATTAAAATAAAACATCTCAAGATTCATAAATTAAAATGAAATAACTCAACATTCATAAATTAAAATGAAACAACTCAATAAATTAATGTAGGAACAATAAATGCATACGAGTTTTGTAATGTAGAGATTCAACACTTTCACAAATCAGTTATGATTTTTCAGTTTCCAAATCAAATCCTAAACTTAGGGTTTTTCACTTTGTAAAGCAATGAACTCCTCTTTCTCTTTCAGACCTTCCCGAAATCAAAGGAAATAACAAAGAAGGAAATAGCAAAGGAAAAAGCAAAGCAAAGCAAATAAGTGGACCACAGCTTAAACACAACAAATGAAATGAAATAAGTGGACCACGGCACGTTGACTATCCTTCCCCAGGTTTTTCCTTTACATAAAGCAACTGAAAACACGTGATTCAAAAGCAAAGCAATACCAAACGGTGCGTTTCATTTTTCGGGGCGCAGATTGGGGGAGCAAATTTGGGGTAAATAGCTTTTTCCTTATACTATTAACCGTTCGATGAATTCATACATCAATGCAAACATTAGGAACAAACTTTTGTTATTAAGATTCAAGAGTTGAACACAAGTGATTATACAAAAAGGCACAAGAAACACACGTGGGTACCAATGTAAAGACTAACAAATAAACAATGCTCTTTTTGAAATTCTTTAATATTACAGGGGAAGAGAAATTTGTTCAGGAAACTCTAAGAGGAGGGCTTCATCTCCGACTTAATGGCTGCAACCAATTGATCGTAAGCTTCTGACCAGGCACTCTTCATTTCTGGCGACCACATCTCTGGTACTGCCTCTTTTATGGTTTCCAGTAGTGAAAATTTTGTGACCTCAAAATGCTCATTAACAACACCATATTTGAAGTGGACAGCTCCTAATTTTTTTAGAGTTGATTCTCTTACTGTCACTTTGCCTGCTTTCCTCAGTTGCACTGCTGATTCACACGTCTGTAACACAACCAACACAACAAAAAAAGAAGAAAAAATTGAGGCAAAGCATTGAAAAAGGTAAGTGTTGAATGTTGATGAGCTTATAGCTAGATTATGTTATCAAGAGCGGAATTATGTTAGGGTCTATGTAACAGTAGTCCCCATGTTAAGAAAAAGAAGAGATAATATAAGAGTCCTAATTGAAATTTAGCTCAATTATTTAGATAAGGCTCTTAATTATAATTTCCCCGTAATGATCCTCTTCAGATAGAAATCCTGGCTTCGCCATTGGATTGGATGTTATGAAAACAACAATATTAGCATTAAATGCTACAAAATTAATTTGGATTAGGTGATGGTAAACGGGCAGTAAGGATTAGTAGCATATAGGCTTAATTCATTACCATAACAAAAACAGACATGGCGTGGGGCTTGAGCTTCTGGTTCTGCTCTAGAGGCACATTTGAGTCTCTCAAGAATGAGAACAGCTTTTGGGCTGATGGTGCAATCTCAAAGATCCTACATATATACAAGAAAAACCCAGAAACTTTCAGTTGTTAGTACAATGATTATAACAAGAAAGATTTTGGATAAAAAAAAGAAAAAGATTAGCTTACCTCAAGAAGAATTTAAGACCCAATTCTCCAGCATTCTTCTTCATTACATTCCATGACTTGACAACTAAAGCTTCTTGCTCTTCAGTAAAGGCTCTACCTTCGTTAATGTTGGCCATTGATTTCTTTTGGACACCTGAGGATTGAATGTGATACACAAAATGTTGTTGAATGTTGATCTGTGGCGATACTGCATACAATTTATACATTAAAAATGAACTCTTCATGGCATTGAACAGCCATTTTTGATGGAATAATATTCAAAAACAGGGGGCTATAAGATCTATTCTTTGACAAAGCGCACATGGTTTTGGCAACTTGAGGTTGGCATGATGTATGCATTGATAAGCATGATTGCTTGACCATTATTGCATCAGATTTTCATTGCACGTAACTTGACCTTTGACCAACAACATAATTTGACCTCTGACCATTATTTTATGTTTCATTCATCTAGAACTTTCTATCAATATAATTGTGCCACCATTAGTCATCGTTGCCGATGTTGATTTTATAAGAAATAAGAAGTGATTACTTCTGATTGGAAATTTCTATCCAAGTTTCAAAGTTCTATAAAATTTGGGTAATTTTTTATTTGTACATTATCTGTTGGACGTTGGCCTGCAGAACTGTTTGCTTGCGCGTTCAAAGTGGATCTTTGCAAGAAATTTTCAATCAGCAAATTATGAAGGAGGCTTCATTTCAGTTTTGATGGCGGCAGCCAGTTGATCATAAGCCTCCGCCCAAGCATTCTTCAACTCTGGTGACCACATTTCAGGTACTGCTTCCTTTATGGTCTCCAACAATGCATACTTTGTCACCTATTAACGCATACAAAATATGTCACGCACTCTTAAATCGGCATACATACTCTCTTCTAAAATCACAGCCTATCAAGTAATGAAGTAAACATGCGAAAGAAGAACCATACGAGGCTTAATGATCGAATTACCTCAAAATGTTCATCAGCAACTCCGTATTTGAAATGGGTAGCTCCCAAGTCTTTTAGATTGGACTCTCTCACTGTAACTTTGCCAGCCTTTCTAAGTTGCACTGCCGATTCACACGTCTGCAAATTATAAAAGAATCTATCAATATTCAGTAATCTTTTCTACAGAGAGACCCCATCACGTTTTGTTTTAGCATTCAATTTTCTAACTATTTGAGGAGGACAATCAAGAAAAGATCAAAACTGACCATAACAAAGACAGTCGTGGCATGGGGCTTTAGTTTCGGATTCTGCTCCACAGGAATATCTGAATCTTTGAGAAAAGTGAACAGCTTCTTTGCTGATGGTGCAATCTCAAAGATCCTGAAAAATGTTTTTAGTCCCCTATTAGAAGGTTGATCCATTTCTTAAGAACATCACTTATGATTACTAAAATATAGTAGGAAGGAAGGTGTTGTGATGACCTCAAGAAGAACTTAAGAGCAAGTTCCCCAGAATTTTTTTTCATGGCATTCCAAGATTTGACCACTAGAGCCTCTTGCTCTTCTGTAAAAGCAGTCACGTTGAAGCTTCCGCTGTTCCTCCTCACACCTTTGTGAATTCATAATGATAATTAAGGGGAAAATAATGGCTGAAAAAAGATCAAAAGAATAAACACAGAAGAAAGAAAAACATACTTCTGATTGATTTTGGAGCTGTGCAAAAAAGACCCTTCAATGATCCATCCCTCATCTTCCATGAGAGATTCACGTATTGTTGATGCCTAACTCTTGACGTTGAGGTTGCAAAAATCTTACTCAAATCCCTTGTATCACACTTGTAGATGACAGAATCTGAAGTAAGAAAGTTCGTAATTAGCAAAAGATCAAACATAATTTAGAAGAAATAGAAACAATGAAACTTGCCATTTGAGAGTAGCATGGTTGTAGCTTTTGAAGCAACACTATGAATGGCCACAAGATGCAGAGCAGAAAATTGAGGGAGACTATATAATAATGATCACAGGGTTCTTTTATATTGGAATAGTTTTAAAGCACTACGAGATGTCGCTTCACCAGTCGACTTCACTTGGTGAAGCAACTTTAGCCACATGGCTACATATGAAAACGAAGGGACATTAAATTAATTAACCTTTCAAGCTTTGACAGAGCCAACCATTGCTTATATTATAAATGAGTGTGTTTAACTGTGCATGCATATATATATTATTTATTATCTGAAAATTGAAAACAATGGGCTTGCGGGCAGAAAACAAAGACTGCCGTATTGGCCAAGTCCATTGCACCGACGATCATCCAAAACTATGATGAGCAAATCCCTATGTTACATTCAATGTACCATACATAATTTACAAAACCCACACAAATTATGGGACCCATATAATTATGTGATTTTTATTGGTTATGTATGATACATTCAATGTAACATAGCAATCCATGTATTAATGTACTTCAACTGAATTTTTGATTACTCTAATTTGTGAATTAAAAATCTTTAAATTATCCTCTTTATTTTTACAAAATTCTCGAATTATTCTCATATTTGATCAAAAGCTAAAGAAAAATAAGGGTAAGTTAATAAATTTTTTTTTCTTAACAAAAATAAAGGATAAATTTAGATTTTTTTAAAAATAAAGATGATTTGAAGATAATCAGGAGAGGAGAGATAATCCAAAATTAACCCTCGGTAACACCAAGAATGAACACCAACAGACACTGATTAACATCATTTTCTTGTGCAAACTATTGACATGTAGCTTCGGACTCAACAATTCATTGATCCTTAAGATGTCAAGTCTTATCCAAATCAGTGAGGCTCTAACGAGTATTAAGGAATCAACATGACAGATATTTCTCATAAAGCTCAAGAAAATCATAGGCCGTTGGAGAGAGAAAAACTACACTAGACAATGTCAGAAAGAAATGAGATATACACATTTGGAGGATGGAATTACAAATTAACCACTCCCATAATTGATATCCGGCTTCACGGCAACTGAGTCAAATGGGATTTCAACCCTCTCCTTCACAATGCATCGTGCTTCGCCACCCTCAACAACCAGAACTTTCCCAGGTGGACATTGAACATTAAAAACTGATCTCTTCTCATCAATAACTGGTTGCCTAAAAATGCCCAAGAACTTCAATGGGGCACTTTTCTTCCCAAGATTTTGTGCAACTCCTGACATGTTTAATACGTAAACCACACCAACAAGTGGAAGCAACGTCTTGGCCAATGAACTAATAAAGTGTCCAAACCCTTTCCTTGATGTCATTGATCTAGTTTGCACTTGGTTTCTCTCAGATTCATATATATTCTTATTCCCTTCTTTCGTTAGTTCACCAGTGATCACACCATTTTGTACTGACTTGCGTGGGTAACGAAATTGCGAAAGATAGCCATTTTCTAAGGTCAGAGACTGAGGGAGGCGATTAGGATATGGAGGAAGGAGGAGATCATTGTCATGCTGAACTGTTTCCCCAGCGAAAGCAGATGCTTCATGTATGACCTCCAAGTCCTCCCCTCCGTACTCCTTGAGCTTCTCAAGTAACATCTTGCGGCTGAACTCAATCTCAGCAAGTGCAACTTCCCTGTCATAACGTTGCTGCAGCTGTAGATTCTGAGCAACAAAATGGAAACAAGATTTTCAAACCACTCTATTATCAACACAATGTGACCCAAATTATATCATCTATTAACAATCATTATGTTGAATATGCACTCTCTTCAACACTTGATAGCACCTTCTAAAACTACAGAGAGAAGTGAATGTTAATGAAAATCTTGCACAAGTAGACCTAGCATTTGAAAGCCCACCAATTAAGTGGAATAGGAATCAGCAGGGAAATGCTAGTCAAACTATTCAAAATCTTTCACAAACGGGCTGGGCAACAGAAACTACGAAAACAAGCTCATAACAAGTAATATGATGGATAATATTGGCTGTAGAAGCTCACTGACTGAGCAAGTGGAAATCTAAAAACCTAGCTTCTTAAAAGATCTGCTGAAATCATACATCATCACAAGAACTCTTTCCGATGAATATTCACACATTTTTCTTAGGTCAGCGGCTGACAGCAGATACAAACAATAGGGCCACAAGTCAGTTTGTCCCGAGGTCAGTCTTGGATAGTTGTCCTCCTTTCAGGTGTGTAGTACTAGTTTTCCCAAAGCATTATGTAGTTCAACAAACATCAACTATGGGGAGGACAACATAAAATTCCAACTTAGTATGATGTAAAAAATTTTCACCATGATCAATTAAAGTTGCTATGACTGTCTAAGTAAAAAAGAAAAGAAATTTTACATTGATGCATAACAAATATAGAAAACCAAAGGTTATCCAGTTATCCACCACGTAAGAAGCAACAATTACAAGTAATTTTGTTTGCCAAGTACAAAGTTGATACTTTTTGCAAAATATGTACAGTGCACAGCCACAGCACAGGGATGTTAAAATCGACAAATTTAGCATTTATACCACATTGAAGGCCAACAACACAAGGATATCAAGCATGGTCAAGCATCTCAAAAAAATACTCTATTGGAAGATAGAAATTAGAGTCAGAAAGTTGTATATAAGATGTTAAATTCTGAATCTAGGTTAGTCATATGTTGCACAATTCAAAATACAAGATTTTAGAAGTCATATCTAGAAAACCTAAAAAAAGTAAAAAGTAAAAGACCTTATTGTACAAATTAAAATATATTAAATGAAAGATCATTACATTTTCAGGGCAAAGAAATACGAATGATACTGCATGCAACAAAAAAACCAGTGAGAATGTCTCAAGGAAGCCAACAGAAGCAAAGGACACATTTTGCAACAACCCAATTACAGTTAATTGCAAAATTCTAAATATCTCAATATTATTTACAAGATTTACGTAGGCATAAGCAAGAGACATCATGCACCTAACAAATCACAAAGATTCACATCCCAAATTTTCAGCAATAACATCAAATACCAAAATACGAAAACACATAGTCACAAATTTCTTTATCTATTGACATAAAACACTAACTTAAAAACCAATTCTTGACACAAACAAATCAAGAAAATTGATTTACAATACTGTTGACATAAAACACTAATTTAAAGACATGGGTGTTTTTCATTTTTCACAAACCTGCAAGTTACTAAGCTGTGCCTCCAGCGATTCAAGAGCCTGATGAATACTCAAAAGCCTCTCTGATTCTTCACAATAATCCTCTTCCTCTTCTTCTCCATTAGCGACAACACCCTCTTCTTTTTCTTGCTTATCAGGAGATAAACTTGCTTTGTGGATACATTTATTGATCTTTAATCTCAGCTCTGCGGCTCTTGCCAAAACCAAGCCTATACCGTCTTCATCCATTTTCTTTTTGTGGGTTTTCGGTTAATTTGAGGCTTCAAAATCTAAAATTGTGTCGAGTTATTCTGGTTGGCGAGGGTTTTGTAAACAGAAGAGCCAAAAAACAGGTGGGGTTTTGGTTGGCCAGCGTTTTAAGTGATTGTGGTGCTTCCTCAGCAGATATTTTTGGACTTTGCCATTTGTATTTTTTTTGGCAATAATGTCAAAATGTTCAACCAAAATAGATAATGGCCAACAGCGTTTATGGAAAAAAAGAAGAAGAAGAAAGTTTAGTAAGATCATATCGGGGACAATTTTATCATATTTATGTGAGTTGTTTGACACTTTGACCCAACTCTCAAAGGATTTTTTACTGTGTAAACAAGGTAAATTGATGTGGGTTGCAAGTTAAATCAGTTGGTTTTTACCTTACCTTATTTCTGTTGATGTTTTGGTATTTTTTTTTTTTTGGGTTTAAATATCATTGCGCTTTTAGCAATATGCATTATGATTTTTAAGAGTGTTCAATAGGAAAAAAATCTAAAGCAAAAAATAATTTTGCACTTGACATTGGCTATTTCAGCCTTTAGGTGAGAATTTTTAATAGGTGTAGAATGTTGACTTCTAAAACTATACGAATATTTTATTAAATAGGACAGAATATATATTCCAATTGAAATAAATGAGGCTTCTCAACTCAAGGGTTGGCCCTTAGCCAATTGCCTAACTTACCTAGCGGTTGAGCTAAATCGAAGGACTATTAGCCCATTTAAAATGGAATCAGATTGCAAAATCTAGTGGCATAAACATAATCTTGATTCTTGAATAAAGTTGAAAGCTCTTGAGGCCGTTCAATTGACCAACTCTTCTTTATCTCATGCATTTGTACACAAATAACCGATA
This sequence comes from Citrus sinensis, assembly GCF_022201045.2. NCBI lineage: Eukaryota > Viridiplantae > Streptophyta > Magnoliopsida > Sapindales > Rutaceae > Citrus > Citrus sinensis. The sequence goes on along the minus strand of NC_068563.1, from coordinate 4,169,156 downwards.
GACAACTAAGAAATGCCAGCTGAATCACAGCCATGCCTTTGTGAAGAGACTGTTGATCAAACAAGCTCAAGCCTGTCAAATCTCAGTAGTAAGTTTAGTTATGATTCATCCGTCATTCTAAGCTTTCATATACTTGCACTGCATGGCAATTGAACTACATCGATGAACACTGAAATGGTTAAAAAAAAAATCAAAATTTCACACAAATTTAATCCTCAACCCCTAGATGAGGATCATGGGGGAGTGGTTATGCTAGTTCTTTTGAAAGCAGAAATCGGAACGCAAAGTTATGGGGGATCCATTCAATGCTTTTCCCGGATCTTTTGTTCTGACATTGCTGAATGTTCTTCTTTAGAGAATCAGGCAAAATATGCTCAATCATCTCCAACAAACCAGCTTGACACATATCTGAATCTTTTGCAAAAGAGTCCACTATCTTTGGTATCATAATTTTCTGTTCCTTGTTTATGCTGAAGTTTGACTGAATGTACTCTTCTTTTGCAGTTTCCAGGTCCTGGAACACTCTTTTGGGTGTGTATATACGGACCTAAAGAGAGAGTAAACGAAATGACTCATGATAAATATTCAATTTTATGCATAAGAAAATGGTAACATGATGCATCTTTCTTGCATTATGATCATACTAATGAATTACATTCATACATGCATGACAATAAGATGTTTGGATCTAAAAAGAGTGGCATACCACAGCATCAGAGTAACATCCTGAGCACAATGCAAAGTGTAAACGAGGTTCCGGGTGCTCAATTGTGTATGCTTTTCTTGCATCTCCAACCTTAAACTTTGCCTTTGAAGAAAATAGAAAACGCAGCCACTACAAAAAGAACTAAGCTCTGTCAGAAGCATGTAAACAAGAATAACTATCTTCTCATAATCATAAAGATTTGAAGATGTCTAATTTACCTGTCCTGGACGAGGCATTCGGCATCCTAGAATATAACTTTGGATCATGTCAATGTTTATTGTTTGGCCCCCGATACTATATGCAGCCTAAATAAACCACAAATTTATTCATAAATATCAAAAGAAATTTTACTTGCTGAAGTTAATTAACCAGAGACACTGACCTTGAGTAACAATGATTGTCTTTTTAGATTATTTTTTGGAATTCCATAAACCAAGTATGCCTGTACGACAAAAACCAATGAATGAGTTGCATTTGCTCATTTTATTGCAGAAGATATATAATGATAAACTCTATTCTTAGGTTTGGAAACACACATGCATCACTAGAGCATTGTGCACATTGATCCAGAAAGCTAGCTTCTGTTCATGCTTCATTCTTCTAGGATCAACTTCTTCCAATCGATTAATAAGAGACCTGCAATGGAGTAGTTTTTATATGTTTGTTATCTTTGTTGGCCAACAAACATAATAGGCTTAATGATTTGGTTATGTGAGAAGGCTCACCTATAATATTGTAGCTTTGGTTCAATATCCTTCAACTTCTTATCATCTCTGCAAATCTTTTCCACCTTTGCCAATGTGCAGTATGGTCCACTGAATTCCTTAGACACCCCAATGCTGAAAGGGTTGTCGAAGTGTGAATTGAAGGATGAAAAATTCCCACATTGTGGACTCCAAATATCTGCTTGAACTCGTGAAGATACTATATCTAACGATGATGAGTATGAAATTGGAGAGAATGGACAATCATGAAGCATCAAAGGCGGGTCTGCAAGTTCACAATATATTTCTGAAATAAACTTGATAATTTCCTCTGAAAGCCAGTTTGGTGTCTCCGGAACATGATCAGAAACCGATGTCCCTAGATGCTCTGCCAAGCTTACTCCGCCAGAAGTATCAGCCGGAGCTTGCTGAAGAGAAAACATCGGAACCCACATATTAGAGAAGCTGTTTAGTGCTATCTAAAGACAGAAACAGCTACAAAGGAACATTAATTACCCTTTGGGTAATTTAGTTCATATTAAGGATCAGAGTACCTCTAACATTGATAAAGGCAGGGAATGGTATGAATCTACAGCTTTGTCCAATGATTTTAATGGAGATGATGCTCTAATCGAACATGCAGAATGGTGAGACAATGAAGAGTGGCTCCGACGAATGCCAGCATCTAAAAGTTCTTGTGGTTGCCAATTGTCATTGCATTTCTTTGGAGGATCATTAGATGAATATCTACAAGAGGCTGAATTACTTATTTGAATGCCAGAATTCACTTTCTCTGAAGTAATATCATATTGAGAAGCTTCTGAAAACTTCCCTTCCTGTGCTTCTGAAGCTGAATTCATTCTTTCATCAAAAGTTTTTCGATATAAAGAAAGAATATATTGTTCCAAATACTTAACTTCCAGTTCTAACACTGCTATTTCCTTGATCAGTTCCTTGGCATCCTGAAAACAAGAAAAGGGAAAATAAAATAATTTGTAGAAGTAAATGAATGGCAAAAAAGATGTGCCATAGAAAAGTAATTGGCTAAAATGAAAGCCAAACGAGGAGCTGATTCTCAAGCTCAGTTGGTATTCTGCTATGATTTTCATTGAGGATCAATTAGACCAGGAATCAGTTTTCCAATATGAAATGCTTTAGTTTACATTTTTAGTGATTTAAACACAATATCAAATGCAGTTAGATTATCCAGCAAATTGATTTTTCACATAAGTGTAACAGTAAAATTTAAATTCTTTCTTCAGAAAATATCTAATTAATAAGGAAATACAAGCAGGAATGCTTCTTTTAGATACATACACAGGATTTACCTTCGGGATTGACTTATCTGTCATTGTGTCAAGGGAAAAGGGCCTATAACTTAAGGCAGTCTCAAATGCACGGCGTACCACAAATTGGTCCTCTAAGCTGTCTTGAAGCTGTAGAATCTGCAAAAGAGAGAAGAAAAATGATGAAGTAACTAATAAACTATGTAGGTATAGACTAACATCTCATTTTAAACCGATTGAATTTTGGAGTATTTGTTATTTGTAGTAAAGTGGATATCAAATAACCAGGACTTCTGGAAACTCCCAGTTTAACAGAGACTCAAAGCACTACTCAAAGAACCAGAAAATAAAAGTTCTGTTCCAGCCCATTTTTAAAAAACTTCATGAGATTCAGACTTCATTAAATACCTCTTGCACTAATGAATTTTGAACCTCGGCATTAGAGGTTTTCTTCTTTTTCACTTCATCAGAGTTCTTAAGCTCTCCCAAATCCTTCTGTGAACAAAAGTTGACAATTAGTAAGAACTTTCTGGACCAAATAAGCGTGGAAATTATTCAGATCTGATTGGAAGAGCTTACCTTCCTCTTAAAATTTTCATGGAAAAGAAAAAAAAAAGTTGATAACGGAAACAAAAGAAAACAAGTAAATATCCAAGGCCAGTATGAAAGAAGTAGCCAATTTCGGTGTGGTACTGGGGAACACAATCTACAAAAGAATTAACAGTTCACATTTATCTTGAAGAGGATTTTTCAGTCATAGAAAATGCCTGGTGCTACATTCAAGAATTCGGCAGTAAGAAAACATTAGAAGCACGAAACTTTTACCGGCTTAAAGCCATGAGATGCTTCTTGGATGTTGTCCATTTTGTCTTCCCCTGCTTTTCTTTCAACTGGATCACTGTCAATAGAAGAGAACAAATATGATATAAATGAAACACAACAAACTTCATTATAGAAAGTTAACTTCATTATACGTTAATCTTTTGAGTTCATTTACTGCTGTTATACATACTGCAAACACATTCCAGAAGAATCTGTTAGCCCTTGTCACTGATTCATTAATAACACAATAGAAGAGAACATAGTAACAACTAAAAAAGAAGAGGTTATTTTGAAGCTTTTCCTTGTTAAGAGCATTGAAACCAGTTTAGGACTAATCAGTATAGTTGGATAGATGCATGGGAATGAAGCAACAGAATCAAAGAGGCAAATCATCTAACACTTAATAGAACTACCTTCTACAAAAGCATTAAAGAAAATATATTTGCAATGCAGTACTCATACACCCCAGAAGCATAATTTCTTTAAAGTTTATGATAATGACAAATCACAACATTGCTATAGCATTTGTGAATTATTATTCTTCAAGTATTAATATGATTATCAAAGTGTTTTTTTAATGAAAAGAAATGATAATAAAGAACAAAATGCTACCTATTAGAACGCTTGTGTCTTGAAGCTCTTGCTACCTTGAGCACGAGTGGCTTAAAAATAGAGCCACCCCGCCAATATTTTTCACTCATAATAGCCAAGTACCAAACTTAGGCTTAGTCCCCACAGAGTTGAAAATTTTACACTGAAACAAGCATTAAATGCAATATCAGATATTGACAACTTCTTAAACAAAAGAAAAAACACAACATAAAAGAAACATCCAAAGTTCATTAATTGCTAGAGAATAATCTCTGCTCATAATGTGCATAAAAACACACTGATAGAGTGAAACTACTCACAAATATTGGTTTTGGTTTTTGAAAAGCTGAACCAATTCTGCTGGCTCATAAACCAAATGGGTTCTTAGCAAAATCTAATATACATTCAAAAAACTTATAAGTTTTGTTTTTCAATATGGCAGCATATATGTGTATGTGCACGTAACAACATATATATACATACATAGGTATAGTGGTTAAAAGGGTGTCAATTTTGTTGACCAGTCACTTGTCCAAGAAAGCAATGTCACCTTTGAAGCTTTTGCAATGGTGGGCTTTTAGCATTTGCATTAAAAGAAGTAAACCTCAGTTGGTGGCTTTTGATAGAAGATCGATGCTTAAAAGTGAAAAAATCAGGAATTAATTTTAAAAGAAAGAAAAGTGACAAGAGACAGAGAGGTGACTATGGTTTATATATAGCCTAGTTCATGGGATAATTTGCATGTACACACATAATTCAATCTGTTCATTTCATTTGGTTCTTATGTTTTGTTACTATCAATGAATAAATATAACAAATAAAATAACAACTGCAATTGGGTCCCATCTGGGTTTTATATTGTAAATTTTTTATTATCAATTTTTTTAAGGGTTACCACCTACCAAGACTCATTTTAAAGATGCTTCAGTTCCATGTAAAATTGCAAACTGTCAATCATATACCATTTTGTAAGATAATCATTTTTTTTTTAATTTCATGGGCTTAGTAGTGATTATTTAGGATGTGAGATTTATGTGAACCAGCTCTTCATCATAAAGACATAAAAAGATAATGAGATGAAGAGGGAAAACCAACAAATAATTACATTGTAATCCGCAAAATCCATACCGGCATCAATTGCCACATCTAAACCAAAGTGTAATGCGCTAGTTACCTCTATTTACTTAAGCTTCATCAATCATCAAATTTCATCCTAGCTATATATACCTTTGTCTCCTTCATTATGAAATTATAAAACAACATCTTTTACAATTATTTCAAAAGGATCTGTGGAATTTGGATTTGTTCGTTTGTTTGCATAGATTCCAAATTAATTGGACCGTTAATTTGTATTTGATATTCAAATATATGCACTCTCCACAATGAACCTTGCAAGAAAGTAAATTCTTGGGTTTAGTATAGCCTTAAATATATTCTTCTTTGTAATTTGTGTTCTACTTTTAGCTAGCTTTATGCATGCTTTCACCTTAACGTCCAAAAAATGAAATTGAGTTTCTTCAACAATAATGCAACTTCAAATGATTACATGTTTAGTTTATTTGAGCCTTTATATGTTTTTTTCTCCCCCTTGTAAAGACCTTCTATCGGATATATCAAGATGCTAGCTAGCTGCAAGCAACACTGAGAAAAATTTTTTTAAAAAATGAAAGAATAAAACTAGTGATCGAGCAGTGATGTTGGATCAATCACCAAAAGGAGGCAAGCAAAGGCACTAGAAAAAGAAAGGCAATTTGGCAAACCTCAAAAGGGCTGAAAGTTGAAGGTCAAAGACAAACATACAATACAATGCACGTTTGATAGGAAATGATTGGTCTTTAATTTTTGGTGGGCATTTTCCTTTTATCTAATCCCCTAATAAAGAATCAGATAATCGCACTGTATAAGGTGCCTTTTGTCTGACTCAAATTAAAACTTTGCTCATCACATAAAGTTTCTTGCCTTTTTTTTTTCTTTTTTTCAATTTTCGGACTGGTGCTATATATAGAAAGAGACAAGAAGTTTACCGAGTCATGCATCTTACGATGGACTGCCTCCAGCTACTGAAGCCTTTCCTTCATTTTTGTTGCAAATTTCAAATTTTTGCGTTGCATACTCTTGAGTTTCTGTTATCTTTTAAAATTTTTGTTTAGTCGCACCATAAATGAATTGCACCACCCATATAAATATATACATATAATATATATATAATAGAATTGAAGTATCGAATAAAGTTCTAATGTTACGTGACAATTTCATTCATCATAAATGAATTGCACCACCCACAGTACTATATCAGAAGTGTGCTTATACTTCAAACATCAATTGGAAAAAGCAACAAATGCGCAATAGGATTTTAGAGTTAGCACACTACCATTTGTTTTCAACATTGATGAACAAAGATTTCAATTTAAAGTACGACAAGTTTTGGGTCACATGATTCACCAAAGCTCTAGAGCCTGTTTAGCTTTCACTTCAGTGATAGCATGCACGAGATTTTGTCATCCGTCACGGTATGCTATCCTTTTTTCAGAGATAAGCTAAAAGATTAAAAAAAATTACAGATTTTAATATATTACAGGATAAAATATATTATGTTAAAGTTTGTATTTTTTTTGTCTTCTATATTGTCTCTGAATTTAATATAGTTAGAGATTTCTTATTATAACCTACACACACACACATATATGTATTTATGTATGTATGTATATTAATTTTAAGCATAATTTTCTGATAATTAGATGTAAGCTTACGAAAGATTAAGATTAAGGTTGATATGATTTTTTTAATTTTAAAAACTGTCCCACCATAGGGTAGTTAGTTATTTCCCTAATTTTTTTTACCTTACTTCACGTTTCCACGTTATTTTTGTTTAAATTTGATGAGATTTAATGTAATACTCTAGGCGAATCCCACATCGGCAAAGCACGGGAGAGATGCTGGGTTCATAAGGGGGTGATCCACACCTTAATTAGAAAGACCTGGTGAGCACCCTAGAAACAAAACTATGCGGACATTGTTAAGGCTCAAAGTGGACAATATTTTGCTAGGTCTGGGTTGGGTCATGACAAACGATATCAGAGTGGCTCTGCGTGTTCTCTTGAGCGATGATGGAGCAAATCTCAGCGAGAACACTGAGTCCCCAAGGGGGTGTATGTAACACTCTAGGCGGATCCCACACCAGCAAAGCACAGAGAGATGCTGAGTTTATAAATGATGATCCACACCTTAATTGGCAAGACCTGTGCGGGCCTTGTTAAGCCCCAAAGCAGACAATATCTTGACAAGTCTGGGTTGGGTCATGACATATGGTATCAGGGTGGCTCCATTTGTCCTCTTGAGCGATGATGACCTTAATTGGAAAGACTTAACAAGGCCCAAAGTGGACAATATCTTACCAAGTCTGAGTTAAGTCATGACAGATGGTATCAGAGCGGCTCCATGTGTCCTCTTGAGCGATGGTGGGGCAAACCTCAGCTATGATGTTGAGTCCCTAAGAGGAGAGTGTGTGTAACACCCTAGGCGAATTTCACATCGGCAAAGCACGAGAGAGATGCTGGGTTTATAAGGGGTGATTCACACCTTATTTGGCAATACACGTTTTGAGGTGTATGAGCGCCCTAGGAACAAAACTGTGCAGTTGACAATATTTTATTAGGTCTGGGTTGGGTCATGACATTTAATCTAATATATACATAAATGATAGATATATAAAAACTAGTAAAAAAATTGAAAAAAAAGCTTGAAGATAGTTTGAGCTTATCTTAAGATCATTCACATAGTTTAGGAGTTGAAATTTTAAATTTTATTGCTACGAGAAGCCTGTATGTACACGTGCTTCCACTCAAGTTTATAGATACTTTATAAAGATTAAATTTAATGTATCTTGAGAAGTTTCTAATTTGGTTCGAGGCTCACAGTCAACTTGGAAGCCATACATGCACGTACCTTTAGTTTAGTCCCTATGTATATGTTGAGATTAATTAATTAATTAATAATTAACGTGATCTTGACTAACTAATCAAGAAAACAAAGATATATACGTTTAGGTTTCATCAATCGATGTTGATAAAATTAATGAACATTGTTGAACGAAAACCCATTAGCTTTGCTCTCGAGCAAGTCAATTTACTAGCAACAAATTTCAAGAGGAAGCTGACAGACATGCTTGTGGATGTGTATAATAATAAAAAAAAAACACTCCCAAGTCCAAAGTAATACATTTGAATTAATCATCATGTTGTAATTTAACTAAAAACAAGCAAAGATTCTGCCGACTTCGAAGCCATTTGAGTTAAAAACAGCAAGACAATATATAGAGTTATATCTTAGAAGGGGCTCGAGTGATGTACATTTTAGGTTAATTTTAACTAGTGGGATATTATTAGCAAGCCATTAGTTAAGATTTTGCTAATAATAATGAGATATTAATTGTACTGTTAGTTTTACACATGTTAAGACTTGTCTTAAATATTATTGTTGGGTCTTTACCTAACATCTTAAATTTTTAGGTCAAGTAATTTCTCTAATAATAATAATAATGATTAGTGGAAAAATGTGCTTTTAAAGTTTGGGATGTACTTATAACTATTCTACTTTTGCTCGAATTTTATGCGTATGAGCTTAAATGTTTGGTATGGCTTCAATCCCTTTGGAAATGTTTAGTTTTTATATATCGATGAAGATGAGATGATTAACAAATAAAAAATAAAAAAACAAAAACAACTAGGCTCTGTTCTTGAACAAGTCAATGGCACGACAGCATTAATTTTCCAAAGGAAACTGACAGACATGCTTATGGGTGTTTAAAAAATAGCTGGGGCTTCGTTTATAATGTTGATTATTCATCAAAAACAAACAAAAGTTGTGCAAACTTCAAAGACATTTGATTTAGTGTAATAAAAATTGTCATTAATATAATAAGCATGCTTGTGTCCCTCTGTGTGTAAAGACTATCTCATATAGTATTTCTCCAGAAGAAGAAGAAGAGGGTATTGATGGGTCAAACTAGATAATAAAAGTCTCCCAAATATTATTTCTCCATGAATTGACAAAATGGTCATAGTTAGGAAATTTTTAATTTTTAAAAAAGGTCATATAAATTCATTTTGGGGCTTGTATGACCCTTTCATAACAAAAAATGAGAGATGCAATTTATGTCCCAAAAATTTTTTGTGCGATATTGTGGAAACAAAGAGATCTCTCTGATTATTTTATCGAATCAAAATGATATTATTGACCTTTTTTTCATTTTATAAATTTAAAATCACACAAAAACTCTCTACCTTGTGGGTTAAAGCTTTTATTATAATTGAACATAATCTCACAACAAACGGTAATTGAATTATTAAGATCATTTTCAGAAAAAGGCCCATAGAGTCTTCTAATTAAACACATCTATTTAAGGATTTTTTGTAAATGATTTTCAAAATACGCGGACTAAAAAAAATTATCAAAATCAATTGTCTTCTTTTACTAAACTAACTAACGAGACTTAACAAGCCCATGTTAGTGAGAAAGGGTTTAAAACTAATATGTATTGGTTTCATAACATTTTATTAAAAACCTAATCACAAAACCCAAAGTGAGGGAAGCTTCTCTCAATGAAGTAGAATCCGAATCTCTACATTGAGATTAATGAAAACAGAAACCTGATGTATTGGTTTCACTCTCTAGAAGAAAGTGCAGGAAGCAGAAACCCAAGAAGAAACACATGAACAAGTGAACTTTCCAAAGCCAAATTCAACTGCTTAAGTAATCAATTGCCCAGTGATGTGATCAAAAGGCATCTTCTAATTTTCCTGTTCTTGAGACTTGGGCTACTTCCCATCGGACAACTTAAAACCAAACATAGAAAAAAGCTTTTCTACTCTCTTATTTTAAATGCAACTGGACTACCATCAAAGCTGTGAATTATGTACATTGCAAAGCAGAAAGTCTTGGGTTACTGAAACACACAAGAATGCCGTTGGAAAGGTTTTATTACATGCAAACTTTTGACTAGCATGAATTACCAGGGCAATTAAACTGTTACTGCACATAGAATCCACAACGGCAATTAAGACAATTGTCTTGGGTTCCAGAGGAGAGCTGATTCAGAGAGGTGAAGGAAGAAAGCTGGAAACCCTTGCTGAACTGCGGCTAATGGCACTGGATGAAAGAAGATGGGAGGAATGGGAAATGAAAATAAGCTAACCAACTAAATTGAGAACCAACGAGAAGCAAAAATCAACAAAAATCAAGATAAAGTTAAAAGCATTGGCATTTTCCTATGATATAATATGACCCAAGAAGATGTAGTAAATGAGTGTTGCTCAAATCTTAGGTCCAAAATTTACATATCTTTATTGCCCACTAAAGTCCAATATGAGAGACTCTGTACAATATATAAATTTTCAGAGATAGCCGGGAAACAAGGAACCAGCAATTCCATGTTTCTCTTTTCCAGCATATCTCAGCAAATGGAAGAACATAAAACCGGGACAAAAAGATACCATGTCAAAGTTAGGCACCCAGCTGCCTAACCCCCATACAATAAATCTATCAGAGACAAAAGGTCTTCAGTTAAGAGCTGTACACCTATGCTTTCATGAAAACCTGCGACGTCGAAGATCAATTCCGGTCAATGACTTCAGCTGGCAAGTTTAAGTCAAAACGCCCACTAAGACAATCCTCCTTTCTAACACGCTTCTGAGAAGAGCATCCACTGTCATCAGAACTCCTAGAGCCTGATGGTCGATCATGTTCCAAAGTCCCTCCTACAGCATTGCAGGGAGTTAGTACATCTTTTATCAGATATGCTACTCCTAAATTATCATCCAGATTAAATCCAATAATAAGACATCATATCCAGAAACTAAAAAATGGAAACTCGCAAATTCTATGCTGCAAATTGAAAATTAAAACCAAACATGATCTAACCCTTTCAAACCAATGTAACTACAGCGTTTAGACAAAATCTTAAAGTAGCAAAATTCAAATTATTGATGCAATTTTGACTTATAAACCAGTGATCCTGTATGCACATTAGTTGGACGTTAATACAATGGTCACGCAAGTTCAATTCTAGAAAAGTACTCCCTTATCATATTGAGAAATTGTAATTATTCAAAAAAGAAAAAAGAAAAAAAAAAGAAAAGAAAAGAAAGATTTGCCCCATTATAAATACAAATCAGGATAAATAACCAAAACCTCATGATCGACCGCATCACTGGTAAAGCAACTGATGTTCACAACAAACCTCAAATGCATGATGTAATTCAAGGGGAAAAAAATGATATATGCAGAGAGCAAAACAGCTTCTGCAGCTCATGCTCCTGACACAAGGCGTACTAACCAAGATCAGACTTTTACAAAAAAGCCACAGACCTAACAGATTTCAAAAATTTAGGAAGCTAGGTATTCAAGCAGTGGCATACCCAAAAGGAAAGTACAGGTAAAACTGAACATGCTAAGAGAAAATGAAGAAATCAAACTCATCAGAAACTATGGACAGCATAGTACAAAGGATTTTGTCTGGATGCCTCTGGACTTCTGGTCCAACTTGTACTTTTGTACCATTGTTAATATACTTCTAAGTTTCCTATCCAAAATAAAAAACGCACAAATCTAGTCAGTCAAGAGAGTAAGCTAACATGCAACTAGTATGCAAAGATTAAAACTAAAATCGAAAGAAAGTATACTAGTAATCCTAAAATTTATACCAAAGTGAGCCTATAAGAACACAAGATGCTGATGCATAATAAGTTCTTACTTCTTCCCCTGACAGAGTAAAAAGAAGATTCTTCCTGAGCCCAGGTAGCCAGGTGAAGGCTATTTTGTTAGTTTCCCACAAACTAACTAAATCCTCATAATGTGTATATAACAAAAAATAGCATTAATCTGTAACTTCAAAACTTTTCTCAGGCTTGTTCTAGACAGGTGCCAGAACTTTCTCAGCACTAGGCTGGCCAATGCATTAGAAGTCAAACTCACAAACTTGAAAACATTCCTTTTGGTTTTGGATGTGACAGAAAAAGACATATTCAACAAGCTTTAAAAAAATAAAAAATAAGTATTATACTAGACAAAAAACCTTGACGGAAATTGTCTACACAAAAAATCTAATAACTAGCTGGAAACAAATGGAAATTTGGTACAAGCAGTTTTCTTTTGACAATGAATTATAATAGTTTATAAGAAAAAAAATAAACATCTCTCAGCATCTGAAAGTAAACATTCTTTCAAACTTCCAGTAAAGAAAGAAGGCAAAAAGGCATAAACATTACTAAAATGGCAATGATAAATATAACAAGTACCAAGTTGATGGGACGCAAGACTGGTTCCTGTAATGAGTAACACCATCATAAGAAGCATCATCCAGGACAAAACACAAAACAATGTCCAAGACAATGCGCATCACTCATACATTCCCATAGATGCAAAGTATATGATTTCCTAACACCTCAATTCAAGAGGAAAGAAATCATCACTTAGCTACTACTCTTAATGAAAATAAAGGCAAGATATGCCAAATGACATTAGTTCTCTATTGTAATACCGATATACAATGGGCAGAAAAAAGAAAAAGAGAAGGAAAAGTAAAAGGCCAATCCACATTACCACTAGTGTCTGCATCAGACCGCTGACGCTTATCAGTAGTAGTATTGACGCTTGTCCAACAAGTAGAAAGTTCTGATGCCCTCTCAATGCCCTTCGACTGATAACGAGCTATGTTGTGGGTACCAAGTTGCAAGCAACCCAACAAATCATTCTCAATGCACTCATACCTGTCAGTGTTTTTATCAAAACAAGTATAAATTTTAAAATCCAATAAACATGTGAATTTTTGAGGAGGCCACACTCACATTTTCTTACAGAGGGTATCAGTGATTACGGAAAGATTGATAACTTGCATCCTTATCTCCATAACTTTGTCATCGGGATATTGATCAAAGGGCTCCTCCAGAAACTTGGAAAGTTTCTCAACATTTGCCTCAAGCTGCTGCTGTTGGTCCTCAAACAAATGCTGTTTTATTTCCCTTTCTTCATCTGTCATCTCATCCTTGAAGAGCTCCTCTCCAAACATATAAAATGCAAATGGGTAGGAATAGGAAAGGACTCGCCTTGATCTGAAAAGTCTATACAATCCATTAGTTACCCAACTAAAATCTCTGAGCCTTGATTCCCTTTCCTCTGATATTGACACCTTTTCTAGGACAGTTTCCTTAAGTTTGCTTTCGAGCTTAAAGGAATCCGTATGAGCTTTGTAACGGTTATGATAATGCATATACCGATAAAGCTCTCGCTTAGCCCGTTCAGTCTTTTTGGCTTTGTCTTCCTTGTAGCGACCACAACTGTGACCAGCAATTCTTGACCAAGTATGGTCTCTTCCAGTAGCTCCACCACATAGCCAACTGTTTCACAAGGAAAAGGAGGAAGAAGCTCTTTATGTCAACTATAACCATCGAGGGACATTAACCAATTGAAATGCTTGCTTAGTGCACTACGTTAACCAATTGAAACGCTTGCTTAGTGCACTACGTTAACCAACTGAAACGCTTGCTTAGTGCACTACGTTAACCAACTGAAACGCTTGCTTAGTGCACTGCGTTAACCAACTGAAACGCTTGCTTAGTGCACTACGTTAACCAGTTGAAACACTTGCTTACACCAAGACATAAATAAATAGCAAACAATCTGCAGCAATAGTTCAGAGTACATTTATGCAGTATGGGAATCCAGAAACAGTGGTGTATGACAAGGCATACACCAGCAGAGAGAAGAAAATAATCTTACCAAAATGCTTGCCCGCAAATACAGCTCACAAGGTTACAGCCACCATTCTTCTCCACAGGTTTGTGACATTTCGGACAAGGCTTTGTATGAACAGTGATCCAATTAACTGTTTCAGATTCATCCCGGCATTTCTTGGCCCAAAGATCCCACATCGAACATGAACAAGGTGAGTGAGCTTCTGATAAGCAACTAAAACAAAATTGTGCACCACAAGCACATTCTACCTCACAAACTTCAACTTCCTCAACACGTATTGCATTCCCACAATGTGGTGTACTTGGGCACCACTTAACCATTTTATTATCCTCGATAAAAGACTCAAGAAGAAAACGTTCAAATTTCTCTGCCAGATTGGGATGCTTTTTGCTGACCAGATTTCTGACAACAGCTTCATCACAGATAGCATTGCATTTGTGTGCCATGCATCTAATGCGTTTGCTCTGACCCTCATTTATTTTTACAATAAAATGCTCAGTCCAACCTGAAAACAAAATCAATGCAGAAGATTAAGTTCACATAACAAAACAAGGGATTACCATGTCACAATTGGCTTGGTCACCTTTACCAAACTAAACTACCTAATACCCAAATATTGATAGTTCAGGATCAGACTCAAGCTACATCATTCCAAAAACTAATTTAAGAACTGGCATTCAGAAATGCAAGAAGAAATTGCCAGCAAATAGCAAGGTCAAGCAAAAACACCATAGATAAAAGAACATTAGAAAATAAAATCACTTATCACATTGCCTTCTGGACCCGTAACGATTTAAGGATTGACGTCAACCTATCAATTTTATAGGTGACAATAAAAAATAAACCCCAACAACTCACAAAATCATAAGGAGAATATCAAAGTACTAAAGAAGAAAGCCTGGAGAAGAAGCAGGGTGCTTACAGTCATTGCAAAAGCAATGGCCACAATCCATTTTGGTTGCCTTATCACCAGCAACCTCTTCCATGCATATGTCGCACATTACTGTAGACGACAAGGGCAGCATTGGGTCAGCATCATCAATTACTGTTACACCCGCTTCATTAAACAAGCTTTCTTTTCCGTTCTCTACAAGTACCGCCAACAACTTTTCAACATCCCAACGGTAATGAATAAGTAAAGTACGTGCGTGATGCTCCCTCAGCGATAGCAATTCCATCACTCTCCGCAAATCCTCTTTCTACACAAATTAAACCCCAGCTTAAAGCATTAACTCCAGAAGAACCCAAAAAAGATAAATAAATAAACAAAATGACTAAAAAATTAAAAAAAAAATCCTTCTTTTTCTATTACCTGTGCAGCCAAAAGAGATTCTCTAGTTATAACCTGCAAAAAGAACACAATATAATTAACAAAAGCATACCAAATTTTCTTTTAGGATGCCTTTTAAACTGCCAAGGAAATAACAGAAAGCCCTGAAATTCACCAAAAATACAAACTCCACATGAAAATTCAATCTTTAAACTGAATCAATCGATAAAATGACCCAAATAAAGCGGAATTGTAATTCGAAATTAAGAAATACGAACCGTACGAAAAACCCTAATTTTGAGAAAAGAGAATGTACCTTGGTGGAGGAACCCTTCGGTGGGACCCACTGGAGATCAGCCTCGTCGTTCTCGAGTCCGTCGAGGGAGTCCCGATCCGAGTAATAATAATCCTCGTCTCCGCTGAAGCTATCCTCCATCGATCAATCACAATTATCGAAACCAAACCAAACCAAACCAAACAAATAAGAATATTAATAATATTTTCAATAGGAATACTTTGAACGTTATAGATACTTGAATAATATATGTGTGTGTCTATATCTATAGCTTGACAAATTCTGATGAATCAATCGAAGAAGAGAAAAATTTCCGGCGACTTTGTAGCCGGCGATGATAGTGAGTCACTGCTGCTTACAGAAGAAGCAACTGAGAGGAGAGAGAGAGAGAGAGAGAGAGTAATTTTCTTTTTTTTGAAAAAAAAATAAAATTATGCTGATTGTTTTGAGACTGAGAGTAATGATTCACTGAACGAAAAGGAAAGCAACGGAGTCGTTTTAAGGACTGCGCTGGGGGACTGGGAACGATGTCGTTTTCAGGTTTCGTCAACGAATTACGGAGTCTAGGTAGGTGGTGCGTGTGGCTTGCCGCTTGTGAGAGAATGCTTGCAAATGCTGAGAAGGATTCCTAGTCAGACGATGATGACTTGTTCGAGTTCAAACTCAAAGCTAACTAATTTTGTTGATAAAGTTTTGTTCGTAAATAACAAAATTGAAAAGATAAAATATTAGAATTTGTGAGACAAAAAAAATAAAAAATAAATGTTGCTTTGTGGACTCGCAATTTTTTTTTTAATTTAATTTTATAATTCTACTAATTTTTTTTTTTAATATCATATTACAACCTTAATCGTAGCGCTTTTATTCGTCGAGATCAACATTAATTAGCAATGGTAGCAATAAATGCACATTAATGACTGTAGCGCTAGCAGGACCAACCTTAATTCCTTAAACAGCATAATAATAATGATCGCAGTTCAAAATTTGGCTTTTAAAAAAAAACATTAAAATAATAGGTACTATTACTTAATTACAAAAACTACTTGAAAACCATACAGTTGCGGAAGAAACACGAGAATAATATTACCATACAAAAATATATATTATTTTATATGACGTGAATATGAAATGATATGGTACAAAGAGGATTATTGAATGATTGGTCATGATAATATCATGTCATTTAGAATATTAGTAGATAAAAAAAAATGGTTAATAGAGTTATTTACATGAGAATAGTGTTACACATATTGAAGAGACAATTTATTTGCCATTTATATCATATAAATATTAAATAATATATTAAACTTTGTAGTGGATGGTTGTTTAATATTAGCACAAATTTGTTTATTAAACATTAAACAGTGTTATAAATTATATGTAATATCAATTGTTTATATAGTTTTAAGAAAATATAGAGAATATTGTTACACGAATAGCATGTGATTTAGTCAATGTTATAAGGGTCCGTCTAACTTACGTTCAACGTAAAGGATATAATTGTGATTAAGGTTATAATTAAAAGATAGTATGTCTTAAAGGATACTATACGATTTTTTTTAAAGTGTTTTGACATGTAAATATTGACTATTTTGTATTATTTGGTATGTAAAATATACTAGTGCATAGAAAGAATCAGTTTATTCATGATAGAAGAAATAAGTGTATACTGAACAAGATTTATCAATAACAAATTATAGTAGATATTAGTAAATTATTAATTTATGCAGTAAGTGTATGGGTCCTACTCCATGAATTATAAAGATTATTTCATAAATTTGTGCTATTATTAGTTTTATTGTAATTTAATCGACAAAACAACAAATCTAAAACCAAATATGGATACGTGAATTTGCTCATTTTTTCCTTGAAATTAATTTATTTATATAAGTTAAACACCAAAGCTGGAATAGCTCAGTTGGTTAGAGCGTGTG
Source organism: Citrus sinensis (assembly GCF_022201045.2). Taxonomy (NCBI): domain Eukaryota; kingdom Viridiplantae; phylum Streptophyta; class Magnoliopsida; order Sapindales; family Rutaceae; genus Citrus; species Citrus sinensis. The sequence goes on along the minus strand of NC_068563.1, from coordinate 4,151,798 downwards.
GCTGTTAACCACAAGGTCGGAGGTTCAAGCCCTCCTTCTAGCGCGCGCCAATGATTTTTTATTTTTTATTGTATAATTTTTTAATAATTTCATTTCCCTACGACTATATTGCTATTAAAACATTAAATGCACATTATAACGCATCAACAGATCATATTTTCAATTTTTTTTAACAACACATCAGCTCAAGATGATCAGATAATTTCATTCCTTTTGCAATTTTACTGCTATTAAAAGTATTAAATTAATATTACGGTAACAATTCCACTAGCGATGCCAATGAATCAAGGTTACAAGCAAGAAGGTAAACAGCACAAAAAAATTGTTACAAGCACTTTTGTCAATCCATTTCATCAATGTTGGTTCTAAAAATATAATCTTCACCCTCCAATTCTTCGTGAAACATAGAAATTGTAGGCACTAATGGTTTGTCATGACTCTGGCTCAATTCTTCATCAGCCGATGACCTCTTCCCCTGGCAAATGTATTGAAAGTTTTTATAAAGAGCTTCACAGTCATATGTGCCACCCAAACAGTTAAAACTCTGAAGTCCATACTCAATACTAACCTTTCTCAGTATATAGAAGAAATAGTGAAATCCATCACCAAATGTGATCCACTCAACAGACCAGGTGAACTGAGGAGCATTGAAGAAAGGACGCCTGAAGTGTGGCTGGAGAAGATTCGAATTACAAGTAAGAACTACACCATTTATGTTATGAGAAAAAAATCATATGGTTGTTTATGTCACCTGGCCAAAAGAAACTGAGATGAAAAGCCCATCTGGTTTCAAAACCCTGTGAACACCTTCGAGCATCGCCATGACTTTGGTCACTGTTTCAGGCTGGGGATTCCATGGATCGCCACTGTTCACAAACAATACCTCCTTCACAACCAAAAAGTTAAATGTACAAATATTTTCACTCGACTAAAAATGAAAACAAAGCACACGATCATGATAGCATACATAATTTTTAATTAGAAATAACAAAATTAAAATTCAGCAAGTAAAAGGAAAATCAATATGGGTTGTCTATTTACCATGGTTGCTTTCTCAATAACCACATCAAAACAATCGTTGCTAAAAGGCAGGTCTAGCATGTCAGCTTCCAATACCTTTACTTCTGATTATGGAAATAGAGAAATGAAGAAAACAATTAACACTAAAAGAGTGAAATATACCATTTTTAATGCAATTGAACTCTTTCAGTTCCCATTCCCACAAGTACTCAGTGTCAAAAATCACGAGAAATTAATTTTGTCTCCATAATAAATCCCTAACCTAAAGGGAATTTTTTTCAAGTATTCTCCTTTCTTTTGACAAATATATAGAAATGAGGAATAGCCATTCAGATTTGCCAGTGATAGTGAGACAAATTTGGTTCACTCCTCTCTGTCAACAATAATGAAGCAAAACAAATTGCTATTGAGCCAAACTCTCTCTCTCTATATATATATATATAACACTGCACGACAATCACAAAAAAAAATAATAATAAATAAAATCATGTTTTGCTAAGTTCAATCTGCAAAATTATTAATCAAGCCATTATCAAGTCATTCTTTAAATCAATTCTTCAGCCAATTGTTTCATATAATGAACAAATAAACTATTTAATGTAATCACTCGAGAAAAAGGAAAAAAAAATCATATAAGCAGATAAGCAAACTAAAAATACAGAAATAAAATTGCAAATCGACAAACAAACCTTTATAACCCTTCAATAGTAAACGTTCCTGCATCTTCTCAACTGCAACAGCTGACAAATCAATGCATGTTATTGCAGTAATTCCATCATTGTACAGTCCCTCACTCAACCGAGAGTTTCCGCATCCCAGCTCCAAGACCTTTACCATGCAATTTTCTCATCACTAATGTTCTATCAAACCTTGCTAACAGACATTAAAAAGAACACTGAATCCAACTACTCCAGGACTTACAGAGGTCATATACTTCGACGTAGATCACAACGACGCTAGCGAGATTGAAACCCAACAAAGTTGAAATTACAAACAAAAGTTTTCAAATGAAAAACCCCAATTTAAATGAAAACATTAGAAATCTAGTTAGCTAGCCATCACCAATTCACAAAACCATTGCAAGGTGCCAAACTGGCAAAGGCCCAAATGTGCTTTTGTTTGTTGTTTGACAGAAATGGAGAAGAAAAATACTTCTTTAAGCTTATACAGTGCTTTTGAAAAAGGACAACAGACTTTGGAGTGGTACTAATAAAACAAGCAAACATTCTTTAAGAACTTATACTGCATTTGCTGGAAAGTACCTTTAAAATCAAGGGCTTTTTTTTTTTCCTTTTTGATTCCCAAACAAAAAGTTCATTTGAAAAACATTATACCACAAAAAATTAACCAAACAAACAACAAGCATATACAAATGCGTATATGGGAGAGAGATTACAGAGGAATTGGGTTTAATGTGAGCTTGAACGAGGTGGCGAAAATGAGAGTAATCTTTTAACCACTCGTAATGTTCTTCATCACTGAAGCGTTCATCCCTGCAACCAAAACATTGAAAACAAAATAAATCACGATAATAATAAAATTTAAAATGGGAAAATAAACATTAAACAGATAGTAAAATTTACCAGTAATGGGGATCAAGATAAGCCGAAGTAGTTGGAGGACCAATGGTTTTCTTCTCTGATGCTTTCGGGTTTTGATCCGCATCCATTTACGGGTTTCTGGGTCGACCCGTTATTGGTAGATACTAATGCAAAGTGCAAACCCTAGCTAAACCCCTGTTAAATTCTGAGGAGGCTTTCTAAAAATGGCCAAATTGACGACTGGTTGACTACTGACCAACACTTTAACCTTCTTGTTTATTATTTATTTCGATTAAAGCAATTTGACCAAAATAATCTCAATAATTTGACCAAAACGCCATGTTTTCTTGTTAGAATGTGTCCACTGTCAAACAAATATAAAATTCATTATACAGATGACAAATCGTAAATATCTCTGACATATGAATGATATGTCGTTTATAAATAGGAAGTAGAGATGACTTATTGTACACTTTTTACGCCAAAGTAAAATTCGTATGACACATCATTTATTAATTCATTACATAGATGATATCTCATGTATTTAATTTATGGATTTTGAATGATAATGTTATTTTTAAATTTTAAGTAGATAGAAATGTTGTACAATTTTTACTCCCAAGTAAAAATTGTACAACATATTGTTATTTCCGAAAAATTTTATGGCCCTTTGCGATACGGTGTTTATATGAATATATAAATATCACGTTTTATCAATTGATTGAATTATTTAAATAAAAATAACTTCAGTTTGATTATTTCACATAAATTGGCACAAGCTTTTAGGTGTTGAACTAGAGCTCATAACATATTCTAGAAAATGAAAATTGAGAAATTTTGGCAAAAAAAGATAAAATACATGACTCAAGTTCTCCAATTTGAGATTTTAACTACAACAGAATTAGCCAATGGGCCTGTAGCCCATTGACACACCCATGTGGATTCAAGTCCCAGCGTTGGGTTAGCGTTGGGACTTACCTCCCTCTATAATGGGAGTTAGTTGGTTCTTCACGTTGGGGTATGATTAATTTTCCTCCAATATTAATAGTGTGGGTAAATCTCCCTTCAGTTTAGTGAAGATTTATATTCAGTAAAGATTGATATTCAGGCTGTGCTATAATAAAATTACTCAGGACAAGTCCCGATAGATTTCTGATTGTAAATAAAAAAAACTAGAACATAATTAGTTAATTTAATTTAGTATCAGATAAAAAAATTTGACCAAAAAATAAATTAATGAATGGTTTCTATTGAAATTTAACTTAATTTAAGGACTTTTTAATATCCCATAACAATAATCCCATGTAATTAAATCTATCAATGTTTTTAACAATCCAAAATACTTCATTGTCGAAAAATAATGTAAGCACTAGACCATAAAAATTAAATCGTTACTTCACAAAAAAAAAAAACCTTATCCTTTGCACAAAGTCCATGGTTTTATACTTTTTTTTTAGACCATTCAACTTGGATAGTTTTTCACTCGGTATCCAGCATTCCATAATAATCATAATAACTTCAAAAGTCAAAACTACCCATAGTCAAAACATAAAATAATCATTTGTTCTCATTCATTGTATGTAGGCTAGTGAAATTGCTAAACTTTATATCAATTTAAACAAGCTGGTAAAATTTCATCAAAATAGTGCAGTAATGACAAAATATGAATCTGCCGTGTATATATAACAAGAAGTTCCAGTTGAAACTACTCCGGCAATTTCAATAGCTATGGATAGTTTTAACTACAGGAAAACTTGCCATGCAACTCCCCGGATGCAGGTCCTGATAGGTCCTGATTAATTTGATGATTCTCTGACAATGACGTTATTTCAATTACTTTCATGCATCGAGCTGAGTGTAAATTGACAGTGCAGATTCATGGAGGAAGGGAAAGAAGCATCCAGAATTAATACCTTGTCCAACGATGGACAGTTTACCTCTAATATTTCTTTGGCGATGGAATTGGTGATGTTGGAGGCTTCAAGTCCTCATACCTGGTGGTAAAAAGGAAATCGATACTCAATACAAATTGTTTACAATAACATAATAGCATTTGACCGAACAAAATGAAGCTACAGATAGTTTATGGTGAGTTAGAGATTAATGATGACATCACATTCAAATTAAGCAGTAAGCAAAGAAAACTACAGTTGAATAAGTTGAAACTATCAGTAACCATTACAGACTTACATATGGTAGGGGGAATGGTAATGAATCGAATTCACGATAGGATTCTTTTCCACAAGACTGGTATCTGGAGTCTTGGCTACGTCGTTGCCTCCAGTTAACTGGGATGCAACTTCTCCAGTTGTTGAGGAACTTGAAAGTACTTCTTTGGGACCACTTGGTGTGGGGCTTGGAGAGCTAGGCGGTTTTAAATCTTCATAACTATTTAAATTAAGTCAGATTGTAAAGAAGCTAAGCCATGGTAATTGTAACTGATCTCAGAAGAACAGTGTATTGACTTACGCAAAATATGGAGAAAGAGGCCTTGCTTTTGACAATTCTTCCGGTGCTGATACCATTTCAGTGATGCCAGTTTTTACCCCAGATGTACTTGTTTGAGCGTCAGAAATACCGGACATTGGCAGTCCATCCACAATGGTTGAATCTTTCTTCCCAGGGGGGGCAGTTGGAGTGGGAGATGTAGATGGCTTTAAATCCTCGTAACTGTCAACAGTAAATCAGCTTTTAAAAAGCTAAATCCTACCTATGGCTTTGAAAAAACCTCTGGAACTGGCATCACTGAAACATCCTCTGGAACTTATTAAGGAAAAATATGAAGAAATATGATTTATTATATAAGCTTATGCGATATAAGGTGAGAGAGGCTCTGTTTTCTTCATTTCTGACTTTGGTGCTTCCTTTTTGGTGGTTGTGCTCGAGGGCTCCGACAAAGGTGTGGATTTTGAAGCCACTGGCTTGGCATCTATATCACTTGTTTTGGAGGCACCAGGAGTGGTGCTTGGGGTTGGAGAAGGAGATGAAGATGGTTTCAAATCTTCATAGCTTTGGAAATATGGAAAATTCATAAGGAATTTGGGCTTATATATAAATTCTATCCAGCTAATAAGATTTTAACATTGTATAGAGAGGCCTACCTCGTGTATGGAGAAAGTGGGTCTGTCACCTTCGCTTTTGTTTGGACAGGTTCCTCTGTAATGGGAGCACTAGATTCCTCGGAGATCATGCTCTTAGAAGCTGCTGGATCAGACTTCTCAGGGGCAATTGATTCCTGTTTCCACAACAGAACAAGAATCAAATTGATTTCTAAATTATTGGCGATAATTTGACAATAGAAATTATCCTATGAAATCAAATTAACGGTCAGATGTTTCCCATCTCCTTTCATAGTGTGAGCCAACCAGTGACTAGCCACTCCATACCTACGATGAGCGGTGGACATCTTAGAAGATGCTTAACCTTGGAGGTAATACCTTATTGGTCCTAAATTATTAAAAGCTGGTTTGGTTCAATGAACAACATTGAATCTTGAAAAACTTATTTGCTTTTCAAACATGAATTGTAAAGGATAATGCTGCAACTTGAGGCTTTTTATCAAGATTTTCAAACGTGCGTGCATTTGGTATCTGCATTTTTAAGCAAGAAGCTACCTTTGGTTCAGCACGTTGAGATGGTATCTTTGCAAGAAGTTCCTCCATAGGAGTCAATGGTGCAGTTGTCTCAGCAATTACCTCCACTACCTTGCAGTATGAAAGGCTACGGTTTTTGGCCATACATGCCAAGAGTTCTGCGACCTGGGATTTATATGATTTTGCGGTTAATTACATTTGTTCCATTTGTTGCTCACACAAATTGAGATATAGAAATGAAATTTATCTAATACATACCTGAAGATTAGACACCTGGCCACCAAATAAAGTATCTTCTTGTGAAAGGGTAATATTATGTGTTTCCTTGTAAGCATCAGTAGGCCGCTCCATTCCTCCAGGTCGGACTATCTGAAGAAGCACTACAACATGAGTGATCAAATTCAAGCTATGACGACCCTGCTATTTCTGTGTTGCACAATTTTACTTGTAGCTTAGTAGATTTTCTTACAGTGTAAGGGAGACCACTGGCTATAAGTGCTTCTTCTGCCTTTCTTTTCCAGATCAGGACTCCCCAAAACAAACTTAGGCGGCAGAGGTAGAAAAATATTTGAGTACTTTGATCACTCAACAGAGATAATTTGATAACGAAATAGCAAATTTCCATTAAACTCAAAGCAAGAGCATAAAATTCTTTAAGCTTACTTTAGAATAGCTGCAGGAAATCCAAATTTATTTGTTCCCAATGATGAAACCATGATAAAGTGGTTCACTTTTGCAATAGTTGCTGCAGAGTTAGAAGCATCACTCTAGTTTTAGAGTGTTAAATCTTAGAGGAAAAAAAAAAGTAATAACATATGTGAAAATTATCACAAGAACAAGTAGTAAACACTACATCCTCTTGTTTTTTCCTATAAGATTATTGGATCAAACTGGAATTACCAAGTTTAGCACATACCTGCATCAACAAGGTTTTTGGTAGCCTGGAAGTCAATCCTATAAGGTCCTGTAATATCGAAGACCTCCTTCTCACTAGCACCAATGCAACATATAACCACAGATGCGTTGCCTAAAGCTGGTTCAATCTGAACTCGTTTCTCCAAGTCACATTCCACAAGTTCAAGCATTTCTACAGCTGGGCTACAAACCAAAGACTACCTGTTACTTGCTAAGGGAGAATACATGTCTTATGCAAATATTTTAGCAGAATACGTTTTTGTTTTATTCAGTGGAAATAGCTATTTATGTAAAATATGGTACTCCCCGGCTTTCTTTTCTTACGTTGAATTCCTTTGTTTGCGAGTTCACCATCGAGCTTCATTTGCTTAACACTCTACAGTATAAATTTTTTTGTAGACAAGTCATTAGAGAAACAGTGATACTAACATAATGATTAATTAAAAACAACACATACCTGGACAAGATTTTCTGCTCTCTGAACACTCCTGACTCCAGCTCTAACTCGAAAACCAAGTTTCAAGAGCTCCCTAAGAAAGATTACATTACTTCATCATATTCTGTATCCAAGCATCAACTTGACATTCAAAGAGAAATGAGAAGTAAACCCTCACCTTACTGTTCGAGAGCCAACTTTACCTGTAGCACCAGCAACAAATGCAAGATTGTCGTCTTTGGAATCTGCTTTTGTCGGAGTCGCCCCAACTGCCTCTGAACAGATATTGATTGTGCCTAGTTCACATTCATATACATATTTAAGGTATAAATAATGAAAACATAGTATGATTCTGCTTCTGCTTTGAAAAACCAATTATAGCATATCCCATGTAGCATGTAACTGCTAGATTATTATATACGTGCAAGGTTCACATCATATAATAAGATTTTGGCACATTGTTCCAGAGAATTTATATACATTTCTATCACAAACTAATCCACATTGCAATGCTTAATTAGCCTTTCTTTATATTAATATTATGCCAATTGACAAAAATATCACAACATGTTCATGAATTGCATTGCATACTATTTGGTCCATTCTAGAAAAGAAACGAACAAATAAGTATCATAATTAAGTGACAATCCAAAAGATGCTGATTTAAGAAAGCTATTGCATTACCTGAAGCTTGAGCTTTGAAATCAGGAAGCTTGAGCTTTCTCGGATGTGAAAATTTCTTTGAACTGGGGAATTTGAGGATTTGACAGGACCCAAAAGATTTTACAATGAGGCCATTTCTGGACAGAGGGCTTGGTATGGTAGATAGAGTTTGTGATTGCAAGGAGCAAATCTCCATTTCAACATAAAAATTATTGAAAGAACGCCTCTTTGTTGTGTTCAGGTTCAGGGGCTCAACAAGGTGAAGCAAATTTTATTGTATCTTGAAAGTACTTTTTTCAAGTTTGGCAGTTGTGGCAATCTTCCACTCCATGTGGATAATATGGGCTCCACAAGGCAAAAGGAAAGACCCATTACCAATGGAATTTGTGGCTCATGACTCATGAGTATTCAGAATGATTGCAATCTTTTAAGTTTTTCTACTAACTTGAGAATATTCTATTGCACTAACACTTATAAAATCAATTATAGTTTCAACCAAAAACGCCAAATTTTTCCTTTTTTTTTTTCCCTGAAAACTCGCATTTTCTCATCGTTACATTCACTTTCTCTCTGACTTTGAGCAACCAAACACAAAACTTAAATAGATTTACTTATAAACCCTGTATTAAATTTCTGGAAGAAACATCTGTGCCAATTGCGCCGGATACACCTCCATACTTCAAAAATTATCTCAATACCCTAAAATCTATTTTTGCCAAAATTTTCATCGATACCCTTTAAAAACTAATAGGAAATTACTAAGCTATCCTTATTTTAAAACATTTCAACTCAACGGACAGCACCTCTCCCTTCTCTACTGAAGCAAACAAACACTCATCTGCTGCAATCCCCTCCATTATCAAACTCAAACAAACAAACACTGCAATTCCCTCACCGGCATCACCTCTACCGAAACAAACATTCATTCTCCATACATGGTAAATCGAACTTCAACACGAGCAAACTAAGCCTGAGGAGGGGAAGCTGCCACAACTGAGAAAGTGAAGCATAGTTCATCACTACATAATCGCCGGAGAAAGTTGATCATTTGCTGCAAAATTGTCAAAATGTAACTAGTTGAGACAAATAATTTTATGTAATTAGTTTTCTTGTTAATATTCAAGGGAAAAAAACAAAAAGTTAGGGTTTTATATTGAAAAAATAAATTAATTAGTTGTGGGTCTCTCATAACATGTTCGAAAACAAATTTTTAGTTGTTTTACTGCATGCAAATTGTGAAAAATTAATGGATTGTGCTGATTATAATTTTGTTATGTAGCACAAGATTTGGTTGTGTAAGGTTATGTAAGATTCAAGGTTGTGTTTTACACGACCTTCATATATTGCACGATTACATGACCTTCATGTATTGCACGATTACATGACCTTCATGTATTGCACGATTACACGACCTTCATGTATTGCATGTTTATACGACCTTCATGTATTATACAATTATACGATCTTCTTGTATTACACAATTACACGACCTTCAATTCCACATTTTATTTCTTGTCAATAGAATCTGCACATTACATTTAGTTTAATTAGGCTCACAATAAATTGGAATTGTGCATATACCTTTACCTTGTGAAATGTCATTAGTTAGAAAGATTCTTAATTTCCAATTATAAGTCATGGTAAGTCATGATATGTCTAGTTATGAGTGAAAATATTTTATCACTGCGAATGGTGTTCTTATGTGTATAACATTACATTAATTTCCTATAGCTGATATTTTTTTTTCTTAATTGATTTCATAGATTAATTATATGCAGATATTCCTCATGTATGCTTGTATGCTTGGCCAGGGGAAGGAAGCACTTTGAAGATAAAAAAAAAAGAAAAAAACTTTTTAAATGATTGTAATATGTTTAATTGCGACTTTAAAATTACACGAATTTTTCCATTAATCATTAGACTAATTTAGTTCTTTAAAGACTTAATTTATGCTAAGAATTTATATTTGCTGCTATGCAGAAAATGTCAATGAAAATTATTAAAAAAAGAAGTGAAATTAAATTGGAATCTAAAAAAATTCCACATCATCATTGGTTTGAATTGTAACTGGTGGCATAGGATCATATGTCTTAAGTTTGAACTTCATTGTGATTTCGAATTCCGAAGTATCTATATCAATAACTTCAGTTATCTTCTCCACCAATGCGGCATATGTTGTCGATCGTAGTATCATTATCCCTTTAGCCTTTGAACCTTTGAACTTATATTCGTCATTTTGCTCAATCCATTCACCATTGAAGAGAATAGACACACGTACCAAAACCATATCTGATGATACAATAAAAATAATAATATTAAATTTCATATACAAGTAACTACACGACCTACATGACCTACACGACTTACACGACTATATTTCTTACATGACCTACACGACTATATTTCTTACATGACCTACACGACTTACACGACTATATTACTTACACGACCTACATGACTAACTATATGACGTACACGGTATCAAAAGAATGCACGACTCGAAATATTTTTGCCATAAATAAGTTATATTGCTGAAAAAAATAATTTAACAACCTACATTGCATATATTTCTACGTATAAGAAAAAATGGTGAAAATAAAACATTGTAATGTGAGGAAAATTTCTAAATTTTCCTAAAAATTAAAAAATTTAAAACCCAACAACATTAACATATCTTATTGGGTTGTTTAATAAGCAATGCACCTTTAAAGAAAGAGTGGGTGTTAAAGAAATGAATACATAATTGTATTTGTGTAAGAAGTTATGAGAGATTTTGAGAGATTCTAAGAGATTTTGAAAGAATCGGCAGCAAAAATAGATTTAGGTGAAAGAAATGAGGAAAGAAATATGAAGAGAATTCATTAAGTGCATTTGATGCATTCATTAAGGGTATTCCCGACTTTGCTCACATTTGTTAGGGTATCCATGAAAACCAAAAAGGGAGGGGGTATTTAAATAATTTTGAAACTATTAAAGGGTATTTAATTAAAAACCCCGAAACATCTCCCATTATGAAATACTCTAGAAGATTATGATTTCATCATTTCTTGTGATTAAACATATGGAAAATAAAACCGGAATTTGAGTTGAACCAAGAAAAAAAAAATACCATTTTCCAAGTTCAATAACACAAGCTAAATTTCCTTAAAAGCTTAGCAGATTTGTGCAAAAATGAGGAAAAGGAATTGCATAAAAGATTGTCAAATCATATGACTCACAATTTTTTTTTGTTCGAAAGGTATATAACTTGCGATTTGATTTCATGGAGTAGTATTTAAATCACTTTTTACTCACAATTTACATTGTGTGTGCAACTCTGTTGTAAAACCAATCTTCTCATCTTATATATCTTTAAAAAAATAGAATTGAATAGAAAGGGTAAGATATTTATTATATTTTCAAGCAAACTTTAAAACTTTGAGTTAATTTTCCTTTTTCAAAATGAACAGTGCTAGAGAAAATTCTATGATGCCGAAATTAAAATTATAGCATCAATACTGTGATAAAAATAAATTTTATAAATTATATATAAGGCTTATAAATAGAAGGTAAAATAAGTGAACTAATATAAGAGTGGCAAATTAGTGTTTTAAAATTATAAGCAAAATAAATATTTATAAAAATAATATGAAACTTGTAAATCAACATTAAGCATTAAGCAAACAAAAAATAGTTATTCATTTAATTTAATTAAACAAAGAAAAAAAACCACTCACCGACTAAAAAAAATGTACTGAAAAAGATTGGAATAAATTTTATTGAATTGGCATAATCATAAATTTTATATTCATTCTAGGACATATATAAACTTTTTTTTTTGTCATTTTCTACTATAGTACTTGTTTACTAAACAAGTTGATTAAGCAAAATTATTTTTCTTGGTGTGGATTAAGCAAAAAAAAAAAAAAGATATTCGTATATTACTAGATATATATGAGATATCAATAAAATTTGATCTAATTTTTCAGTCTTATACATACTTCATGTAGTTTTAAACTTTACTTTTTATTTATAATCAAGGATCATTTTGGAGGTTTAGAAGGATGAAAAATTACTTTATCTTCTAATAGCTTTGAAAGACATGAAAATAATAGTTTTTGAAGATTTAATTAAGTTTTATCCTTTATCAAATTTCACATATATCATTACATCTATTACATCAAGCCAAAACTATCATTATTTAATTTAGAAACAAAATTAGGAAACATATAAGAATCATTATTATAATGATCATCTATTTTACATCTGTATGTATTTTTTTAATAACTCTTATATTAATTTTTTTTTACCTTTTATTTATAATTCATATATTTCATGTACAAAATTTATGTTTTACTTTATACTTAATGTTGAAGACTGCTTTTCTGCATGACACATCTAGAGAGTTCTGAAGTCAAAGGAAAAGAAGACCATGTTTGTCATTTAATAAGTCTCTTTATGGACTAAAACAGTCCCCAAGACAATGGTACAAGAGATTTGAAGAGTTCATGGTCTCCAATGGCTATCTTACAAGTAAATATGATAGTTGTGTTTACTTTGGAAGCTCAAGCTCAAGTGGAGTTGTTTATCTTCTATTGTATGTTGACGATATGTTACTTGCTAGCAAAGATAAGAGTGAGATTAAGAAGCTCAAAGATATGTTAAATGCAGAATTTGAAATGAAGGATCTTGGATGTGCTAAGAGTATACTTGGAATGGACATTATCAGAGTGCTGGAACCCTATTTGTGAGTCAAGAAAGGTACATTCAAAAGGTCCTTGACAGATTTGACATGCTGAATGCAAAATCTGTTCAAACTCCATTGGGGTCTCAGTTTAAACTTTCAAAGATGCAAGCTCCTGTTACTAACCAAGACAAGTTTTTGATGAGTGAATTGTCATATACACAAGTAGTTGGGAGCCTTATGTACGCAATAGTATGTACTAGAGTTGATATTGCCTATGCTTTTAGTGTTGTTAGCAGATTCATGAGTGATCCTGGTAAGGAGCATTGGGATGCCGTGAAGTGGATCATGAGATACCTTAAAGGTACTTTTAGTCATGGCTGTTGGACCAAAAATAAAATAAGCCTCATAAAGCCCAAATAAATTTAACCCCAATAAGACTCATCCAATAAATTTTCTCTCAATTAAGCCCACGAAGTGGTGGACAAACCACCTAGAATGTTCCTCCTAAGTAACAAGGTTTTAAAGCCCAAAAGGAGCCGAGGTCCTAGGTTCTTATCCTAAGACGAACCACCTAGGATAAATCAACTAGGTGAGAAGAATTCAAAGCCCAAAACATGCCGAGGTTATAAACTCTTATCCTAGGACAAACCTCCTAAGTTTGGAGGCTCCTATGATCCTAAGGTTTTAGTAAAAATAACCTAAGGATAAAACACTTCTTCCTTTAATCCACAGACAAGTTTGTATATCCATATGTCAATCAACGTGGTCACTAAAAGACAAATGTTGCCAAATGTCATCGTTCTTGTGAAATCAGTTTGGCCGATAACTAACACTCAAGTCAAATCAGTTTGGCCGATAAATATGTCTTTCATTCTCACTAAAAGGTAAGACAAAAAAGAGACTCAAAAAGAGAAAATGCTAACTTTCTCCCTCTAATATTTCTCTTTCTAAATTTATATTTCCAAAAGTCTGGTGACTGACTTGACCGTCGAAGGGTTTACACCGGCAAAGCCGGCCCTTTGATCATTTTCGTGTGTTTGTAGAGTATCACTAGATAAGAACATTCTGATTGCCTAAGGAAGTGGACTGAGAAGAGCATATATAAAGACCTATCAAGATCAGGCCAAAGGCAAAACTCACCATTATCAAATCCAACAAAGAGGAACTCAAGTCCTAAGGGGGTCGTCATCAGTCGAAATTTCCATATCATAAGTTGGGACAAAATTTGCACCAGCAGTTTGGCGTCGTCTGTGGGGATCTTTCGATAAAAGTCTTGGAAGCCCTACCATGAGCATAGATGCCAATAATGAGTGTTATAACCTTGAGGCTGATGATGAAAGTTCCAGAGTGGATTAGGATGTTTACTTCCGACGAAGGAGACGACAACGAGACCTAAATGATGATGACGTGGTGCTTATCCATGCTCCTCCAAATCCTCAGTTGAATCCACCCCGCCACGTTAGACGTCGGGACAGCCTCGTGTTGTTCGACTTCAACAACAAGTGGATCAGTTGGCTCGTAACTTCAATAGAATATTCGGCCAATTTCTAGCTCGAGCTTAGGAAGGCGAGAACTCAAGTGGAGGTAATATGGTTGATTCCGGCTCCTCTAGAACAAGGTCTAGAGAAGAGTTAACTGAAGATGATCTCAAGCATTCCCTTAACCAAAGAAGATCTAGGAGGAGAATGACCAGAGAAGGTTTAGACCAAAGAGATGAAGTCGACAGAAGATTACAAGAAATGATGCAAAGACTTGAGCAAATGGTTCGAGAAATGGGCCCACTTGATGATATAACAGCAGAACCTGAGCCACCATTTGCTTCTGATATAATGGTAGCAAAATATCCACCTAGGTTTCATTTACCCCAAATGGAGCCTTATGATGGGCAGAGGGATCAAACAGAGCATTTAGAATTGTATCGCACTCTTATGGAAGTGCAATGAGCATTACAAGCAATTCTTTGTCGGGCTTTTCCTCTTACCTTAGTAGGAGCAGCACGAAGATGGTTCCGAAGGTTGTAGCCACACTCCATCTCAGCTTTTGGAGATTTGAGTAGAGAATTCACCTCCCACTTCCGAAGTGCCCGACAAAGAGGAAAACCAGTGACTTACCTCTTGACCATCAAACAATAGAAATGAGAGACTTTAAGAGACTACATCAGAAGGTACAATAATGAGATCACCCAAGTAAATGGTTATGATGATGGCATAGCGCTTTCTGGTATTATGGAGGGGCTTAGGATGGGAAAGCCATGGTGGTCAGTTTCAAAAAGACCATTCACTTCTTACTCTGAGATGCTTGCGAGAGCTGAGAAGTATGCCAATGCGGAAGAAAGATTCAAGAATAGAAATCAAGAGAAAGGAAAACTAAGCAAAGGAAAGAAAAAGAAAGATGATTGAAGAGAAAGAAGGGTTGTTAGATCGGATCAATCTCTAAGAAGAGATCAATTTCATTCTGGGGAACGCTCTGAAGTTTGAGAAACTCTAGAGAAGTTAACTCCTCTCCTCACTCCTTGGCCATTTTTCCAATGGGGGATTGATCTAATTGGTCCTCTTCAAAAAGGAAATGGGCAAGTAAGATTTGCTATAGTTGCCATTGATTACTTCACAAAGTGGGTGGAGGCTGAGCCTTTGGCAACTATTACTGAGAAGAAAACTACCGACTTTATTCAAAAGAACATCATATGTCGGTATGGTGTACCTCATACTATAATCACTGACAATAGGAGGCAATTTGACAATGACAATTTTCGTGAGTTTTGTAGAAAGCGTAAGATAAAAAATTATTACTCTTCTCCTGCCCATCCTCAGGATAATGGACAAGTTGAAGCTACCAATCGAGTGATTAAGCAAATTCTCAAGGCTACAAGAGAATCTCCTTTTTCATTGGCATTTGGTGCAGAAGCTGTCATCACAGTTAAAATAGGAACACCGACTTATCGAGTATAACACTTTGATCTCGTCATCAACGATGAACTACAACGCCAAAGTTTAGACCTCTTAGAAGAAAAGAGGGATCAAGATATGATCAAGGTTGTTGCCTATCAGGGCAAAGTAGCTAGTTACTACAATGCTCGGGTTAAAATTCGAAAATTCAGAATTGAAGATCTTGTTCTAAAGAAGGTTTTGCCTAATGCTCAGGAACCAGGTGTTGGCATTTTGGGTCCTAATTGGGATGAACCTTACATAATTAGAGAAGTAGTTAGGCCAAGAACTTATATTTTGTCTACCTTAGGTGAAAAGATCTTGAGGCATGCTTGGAATGTTGAGCATCTCAGGATTTACCATCAATAGTATGATCTTGTACTTATATAAGTCTGATCTTTCCTCAATGGTCAGACAAGTTTTGTAAAGACAAAATGCGGATGAATAAAAAACTACTTCTCTCAGTCATATGAATTCTCCATGAGATGTTTTAAAAAGAAAAAAAAAACTAATGACGATGATGAATGTCCTTGGATCAATTTTAAATTTTCATAAACTTAACATATGAAAATTTTGTATCTTTATTCAAGTTCAACACAACAAATGAGCATCTTATTTCAAGGTTAAAAACTTAAAGAAACACATAAAATAAAAGTTCAAAGTTCATCTCCTAAGCACTCAGCTTACACAAAATGTTGAAAACTCCTAAATTAAGGAAAACCCCTTAAAAATTCCTAGTATGCTGAAAATCATCATTCCACTGATCAGGATGCCTCCTGAAGAGAGCCTCAAACCCTTCTGGTATAACTGTGGATATCTTCTCAGTCAAATGAGTATCTCTTGTTCCATTCGTACATCCCCCATCAATGCATGTCTTGGAGCCATTATCCTCATTCGGCTTGTTTTCATCAAATTTCACACTAAGCTCTTTCAAGTGTTGGTCGATCACTTCTATGTCAGCATCAGCATTGTAGCAAGCAAAGAACATACGACAATCCTTTAGTCCCTTCAGGTAGTCCTCGTAGCCTTGGTGAAGTATACTTTCAATTTGCTCATTGGTTTTGTCCATCTCAGCATTTGCTTTATCCAAAGCTGCTCTTTCCTTAGCCTTAGCATCATCTAATGAACGTTACATCTCAGAGTTATACTCTATAGTCTTGGAAAGTTGGATACTCAGTTCTTGGACTTTTTTCTCAGCCGTCTTAGCCCTCTCCTCAGATGTGGATAAAAAGACCAAGTTCTGTATAAGATAAACCTAAGTTAGCAAGAGAATGACCTTAAAAAATAAATGAATAATGAAGAAAATTAAATAACTTTACCTTAGAAAGAAGGCTTGAGGCAAGCTTGAGGGATTTAACATGATCAAGACTCACAATGTCCTTCATCAAGGTTGATGAGTGAAAAGATAAAGATGACTGATGCACCAAATGATTATGTGGCGCAATAACACAAACTCATTTCTCAGATAGAAGATGAGGAGGAAGAGGAGGAATAAATGATGTAATCTGTTGAGCTTGGGATACAAACTAGGAAGATGATCCATCTTGTTTCTGTTGTTTCTTTTGAGCAACATCCAGAATCACAAATCTCTTCCGTTTTTCACCTTTGAAAGTGGCATTAGGAGAATTGTTTGAAGCCATCACCGAAGCTTCCTTCTCAGAAAATAAGATGCTTGGAATAATACCACGCTCAACTAAGGTTTCTTCAGAACAGGCAGCTGAGATGCTACGCTTACCCAAGCTTTAAGCTTTAAGCTTTTGCTATATTTTTTTCCTCATCTGCTAAAAGGTCAGGGCAAGTCCACTTATCTGAGAAACCAAGGAAGAAAATTAGTTTCTGAGTTATAGAAAAAACTCATAATAAGAATAATAAATTATTATAAGAAAATGAAATTCGACTTTGTTGACAAAATCAAGTCTGGATTATAGTCTCAGGATGTTTTGTACTTGTCTCGAACTCCCAATTGCCTTTAACCAAAAAATGATAAGGTTTTCAAGTCTTATCTTGACGACTAGGTTCACCATAAATAAGAATCTTATCTAAATTAGGATAGGCAGATAAACACCAAAATCCTTCAACCTTAGGACATCTCTGTGGATGAAAAAGATTTTGAAATTCAGCCATAGAAGGATCATTAAATTCTAAGTAACGCCAAAGAGACCACATCCCAATAATACAACACCAAGCTTTAGAAGAAAGCCGAGTTGGAGCAAGTCCTAAGGCATGTAATATCCTCCGAACATATGGATGAAATGGGAGTCGTCATGCTCCTTCTAGATGAAGCACGACGAAGTGTTATTGATCTAGGAGTGCTATATCTAATCATTAATATCTCAAGGGACATTTCACCTAATCCACATTTAATAGTCTTCATCTGCCATGGATAGGTAGATGACCACTGCTATCCTTATCTATCTCCTCTTTTAACTCACAACTACCTACATCACTCGTAGTAGCATAAATGGTAGTAAAGGGAATAGCATCCACCACAATATTTTTGGTCATTTTGATACTAGGTCTTGTTGAACTAAGAAGAACCTATAAAGTGAAAATGACTATGATTACTCTCTTAAGGATAACAATAAATAATAAAAAGTAATGAATAAATAAATACTCACATAAAGATGTTGGAAAGTCGCAGGAAAATCACCAAAGAGTCGACAAAAGGCCGCCAAAAATTCATCGCCAGCTACTATGAACACCACCGTCGAACACCTTGAGAACTTTTCTCTCTAACCTCTTCTCTTTTCTCTTGTAAACTATTGCATGACATAATGGGAAATGAGGCATTATATAGGAGAGGAATATGATCTTAGCCAATTAAAGAGGATTTGCAATTAAAACAATTAATGATAGAAATCAAATATTCTTAGGAAGGAATCAAATCCTCATACGATAGTTTAATCTCCAAAAATCATCCTAGGATGGAAATAAAATTATCCAAGGATGGAAGAAATCATCATATGATGGAAATTGAATCACTAATAAATCATCCTAGGATGGAAATATCCAAGGATGGAAAGAATCATCCTAGGATGGAAATTGAATCACCAATAAATCATCCTAGGATGGAAATAAAATTATTCAAGGATGGAAAGAATCATCCTAGGATGGAAATAAAATTATTTAAGGATGGAAAGAATTATCCTAAGATGTAAATTGAATCATCAAGGAATCATCCTAGGATGGAAATAAAATAAAAAATCCTAAGGAAATAAAATAATCCTTGCTAAGCATGAAAATCAAGGATAAAAATCCTTGGAAAAATCCTCCTACGGATGAAATTTAGGGAAAAATTCCTTAAAGAAAATCATCCTAGGATGAAATCCTCCGAAGGATGAAATTTAAGAAAAAATTCTTTAAAGAAAATCATTCTAAGAAAAAATCCTCCTAAGGATGAAATTTAAGGAAAAATTCCTTAAAAAAAACCATCCTAGGATAAAATTCTCCTAAGGATAAAATCATCCTAAGGATGAAATTTAAGGAAAAATTCCTTAAAGAAAATCATCTTAGGATAAAATCATCCGAAAGATAAAATCCTCCTAAGGATGAAATTTAAGGAAAAAATCCTTAAAGAAAATCATCTTAGGATAAAATCCTCCTAAGGTTGAAATTTAAGAAAAAATTCCTTAAAAAAAAAATCATTCTAGGATAAAATCCTCTTAAGGTTGAAATTTAAGGAAAATTTTCTGAAAACATCTTAGGATAAAATCCTCATAAGGATAAAATCCTCCTAAGGATGAAATTTAAGGAAAAATTCCTTAAAGAAAATCATACTAGGATAAAATTCTCCTAAGGATAAAATTCCCCCTAAGGATGAAATTTAAGGAAAATTCCTTCTAAGGATAAAATTTAAGAAAAATTTCCTTAAAGAAAATCATCCGAGGATAAAATCCTCCTAAAGATGAAATTTAAGGATAAAATCTTCCTAAGGATGAAATTCTTGGAGAAAAATCTTCTAAAGATACTAAAAAATAAATAAATAAAAATAAATTATAAAGAAAGTCTAAATTTTTTTAAAAAACAATTAAACTTGGGGGGGCAACTGTTGGACCAAAAATAAAATAGGCCTCATAAGGCCCAAATAAATTTAACTCTAATAAGACCCATCCAATAAATTTTTCTCTCAATTAAACCCACGAAGTGGTGGACAAACCACCTAGAATGTTCTTCCTAAGTAACAAGGCTTCAAAACCCAAAAGGAGCTGAGATCCTAGGTTCTTATCTTAAGACGAATCACCTATGATAAATCAACTAGGTGAGAAGAATTCAAAGCCCAAAACATGTCGAGGTTATAGGCTCTTATCCTAGGACAAACCTCTTAAGTTTGGAGGCTCCTATGATCTCAAGGTTTTAGTAAAAATAACTTAAGGATAAAACATTTCTTCCTTTAATCCACAGACAAGTTTGTATATCCATGTGTCAATCAACATGGTCACTAAAAGACAAATGTTGCCAAATGTCACAAGAACGATGACATTTGTCATCAAAATAACTAGCACTCAAGTCAAATCAGTTTGACCGATAAATATGTTTTTCATTCTCACTAAAAAGTAAGACAAAAAAGAGACTCAAAAGGAGAAAATGCTAACTTTCTCCCTCTAATCTTTCTCTTTCTAAATTTATATTTCCAAAAGTCCGGTGACTGACTTGACCGTCGAAGAGTTTACGTCGGCAAAGCGGGCCCTTTGATCATTTTTTTGTGTTTGTAGAATATCACTAGACAAAAACATTCTGATTGCCTAAGAAAGTGGACTGAAAAGAGCATATATAAAGGCCCATCAATATCAGCCCAAAGGAAAAACTCACCATCATCAAATCCAATAAAGAGGAACCCAAGTCTTAAGGGGGTCGTCATCAGTCGAAATTTCCATATCATAAGTTGGGACAAAATTTACACCAACAATGACCTAATGTATGGGAGATCTAAGCAGGGTGAGAACAAGGCAATATGTTAGAAGTGTATATTTCTTGACTCACAAATAAGGTTCCAGCACTCTAAGCAGTATGTTAGAAGTGTATTTTATTCCTACAGCTAAAAAGACCCATTTCACATGTTTAATTTTCATGCACATTACCATGCCACCTTCATTCTTTAAATTCAATTCCAAAGCATTAATTTATTAGCTATTAGAGTATTTATGTCAAAAGCTAAATACATAATGATTTGTATTCTCAAATTGATAGGTACCAATTATTTATTTATTTATATAATCATACTTTATGATCTTTTAATATTGCAAAAATCTAAAAAATAGAATTTTAGGTTTTCTAATAGTAACTAAAATTTTTTCACACATTCATTATAACTTAACTCATGATATTATTTTCATTTACACAACTATGTTGTGTTTACTATGCATTCGATGAAATAGTGTCGTTATGGCTTTACATACTTGAAATTCCACATATACCCTTGTGGCCTTTGCAAGCTTTTTAACCGTGTTAATATTTTGGTGCTAAAAGATAATAATTGATACATTAGGTGATAAAATATAATTATCAGAAGACATTGATAGTAAAGTGATATGTCAAAAAACATTTAGTGAGTATTTGATAATCCTAAATTTTAAATTTTATTAATGGGTGTTATTAAAAAATGGTTTATAAATTAAAAAATGGATTTATAAAGTATTATTATCACTTGTGCATGTATAGCAACAAAATAAAAATAAATTTAATTAGATTTATATTCTTATTCAATAACTATCCAATATCCATTGTATCTTTTTTAAAAGATTGATAAAAAAATTAATACAGCACTAAATCTAAATCTGAAGGTAAAATGTCTATTCCGTAATTGTTTGATTTAGGATGTTAGTGTAATAACAATTTTATAAAATTAAGAGTGCTCAACCTCACTGTATGTAAGCATATTGTACTCGAAAACTAAGTTAAAAGCTAAACTTTAGAAAAAAGCAGCCGCGTTGATTACATCGAGACTTATTAGAAAACCAAATTCTTCCAGGATACCTTTGACTAATTAATTAATAACATACCTTTTAGGCTAAGGTTTTCTGTTAGGTCATTTATGATTTATCTTACACACACACATAGAGAGAGAGAGAGAGAGAGAGAGAGAGCATGTATAGGTGGAGATTTTACTTGCTACATACATATTAGTAATGATTTCCTCTCGAGTTAAATACATAGAATTATTCTTTTCCTCTTGAGTTTCCTCTTTGAGTTATGGAGGTGGATTGGTCAGAACTTCCACATGATATTTTGGTCGAAATTGCTGGGCGTTGCCACTGTTTGAAGAATACGTCGCCTTTGGTAGGGTTTGTCACTCCAGGCGATTGGCTGCTGCTAGGAAGATCTTTAGATTAAGTCTAGTCAAGTTCCATTCCTTATGCTTGCACCAACGATAGACAACATTAATAATCGTGCTTTCTTTAATCTTTCAAACGGAAAGATCCATCAATTACAGTTGCCAAAAGCCATAGGTAAGCGGTGCTAGTCTTCCAAAGGTTGGCTTATGACTGTTGGTCGAGATATGGGTGTTAATCTTTTGCATCCTTTTACTGGTGTTGAAATTAAACTCCCAAATTTAAAGAGTTTTAGAATTAGAGACTGGAAATATCAAGCGCCGATCAAGAAACATGCACATTATATCGAAAATTTTGTTTTATCCTCGGATCCCTTGACGACATCAGACTACATCGTGATGATCATTCACGGAAGTACTCATAAAATTGGGGTATTGTAAATCAGGTGATAAAATATGGACTATGATTGAAACAGCTAATACAGGATGTTTAGCAGATGTTATCTATTATATGGACAGCTTCTGTGCCATAAATTATGGTGCTGGCATAACGGTTTTCAAAGGCGAAAATCTGACCAAGGAAACCCAAGTCATAAAGATGCCTGGCCACCTTACCGATGATCTTATAGAACAGATTTATCTAGTAGAATGAAATGGAGAAATTTTTGTGGCTTTTCGAGATGGTTCGCATTATAAACAAACTTACAATTTTCGATGTTTTCAAGTTAGACTTTGCCACTCAAGCGGTTACAAAAGTGGAGAATTTGGGTAATAGAGCCTTTTTCTTGGGCCATAATTCATCTGTGTCTATTGAAGCATCGGTTTCTTTGAAGTGTAAGCCTAGTCATATATATTTTACAGATGATTATTGGGAGAGTTATTAGGGTATGCCTGAAGGTGGTGGAAGAGACATGGGAATTTTTAACTTAAAAGACAGAACAATTGAGCCTCATTTCGAAGGAAGATCCTATAATCGTGTCAATCCACCTATGCGGGTAGAGTGGATTATATAGTATAGGCTATTTATTATGATGTTTTGTAATTTTCAGTGATTTCTTGGAATGTTAATTTTGTATTTTTTAAATAAAAAAATTAGTACTTACGTCAAATAATATCATATTTTTCCATATATAATATCGGTTTCCTCTTAAGATTTATCGAACTTTTATTTTATCTAGTGCTATGTCGTATGAATTAATATGTTAATAAAGCACTTAACCATTAAGAAAGAAGATTACAAAAAGCCAAAAGTTAACCATGTACAAGAATATATGTGTATTGTTCTCAATCTAATTATCTTAAGACATATAGGAGTTTAAGTCAACAGTTTGTAAGAAAACTTAAGTACGCAAGAATAACAGAACATGGCCACAAAAACAAGAGCGGAAGTTTAGAATTTCCAGTAGGAGTTTAAGTCAACAGTCATTGATGTGTTCTATGCGGGTGTTTACTTCTTCCGAGCCTTCTGTAATCTCATAATGGTTTATTTTTTAGTTAGATTACATAGTCTCAGGGGGCAAACGATTGTTCACCATTTCCTTTATATTTCATCTTTCCATCAAAGATGAAATGATGGAAGTTATAATTAGTCATCATAGCAGCTGATAGCTGGCACTTGTTTCTCTAAACGTGGCAAAATTCAGCTCAATGAAATATTGGTCCACGTACTGGAAACATTTTTTAGAAGAAACCTCAACAGACAAGTGTCCAGCATTCTCCCACTTGATCCAGACATTTCATTTGATTTGATATTTACATATATCATTTCTTTTAGACTTAAGACATATAATACATGAATCATAGAGATAGGTCCTCTAAGAACGAGTATTATCTTCCATGTATTATAATATATTATTTTTTCTTAAACATCAGGCACTTATGAAAATTTAACTTAACGAATGAACCCATGTATATTCTAGGTCCAACATAGTTGACTTTTGATACAGAGGCAGCAAGAATCAAGGCCGTCATTGCAGACCATATATTATGACGTATACACATTACAAAGAATCAAGAACAAGTGACAATGAATTGGTTAGATGAGTCCCTCATTTATAGCACTCGAATATTTTCCTTTTATATCCTTGAATATGTTGTATAAATTGATTATTGAGCTGATGGAAGACAATAAGAGTTGAATTACAATTTTTATCACTATACTTAATTTTGTAATTGAAAAAGAAAAATTTGGAATTAATCGATATATTTCTCGAAACAAACAAATGGGAAATGAAAGATGGAACATAAATTGTGGATCAACTAAGCCCTCTCAAGGAATTTCACAAGAATAAGAAAGATAAATCTCATGTAAATACCATGGAATAAGGTTTGACCATAATCATGGAGATTCCATAAATATTTCAATCCAAAAGTAGAGATAAAAACAATAGGGTTTTTTTAGAGATTGGATGCAATTACTAATTCATGATTTGACATGTACAGAATGAACTACATTCTTGATTCTATGAGAATTTTTATGAAGGCCTTTCATGATTTGCTTCTCTTCAATAGAAGTTTTATTTTCTCAGAATATATCCTAATTTTTGGCCTAGTTCTTCTTTTAATGATCGATTCAACCTTTGATAAAAAAGATATATCTTGGTTATATTTCATCTCTTCAATTAGTTTAGTAATGAGCTTAACGGTCCTATTATTTTGCTGGAGAGAAGAATGTATGATTAGTTTATCGAGAAATTTCCAAATGAACAATTTCAATGAAATTTTTCAATTTCTTATTTTACTATATATGTTCAACTCTATGTATTCTCCTATTTGTAGAGTGCATAAAATGTACAAAAATAGCTATATCAGAATTTATGTTATTCGTATTAACAACTATTATAGGGGAATGTTTTTATCCATTCTAACAATTTAATAATTATCTTTGTAGTTCCAAAATATTTCAGTTGATGCTCCAATGTTCCAAAATGTTTCGATCGAGTTATTCACAACTCGAAAAGCACATCTTCAAATACTCGTTTCCATATCTTCTCTGTCTTATTATTTTTCCCGAAACTCCCCTTCACATCCACTAAATGCGCTCATATCAGACCTGTTCACATCACAGAGTGTTGCCCATTTCAGTTCTTTTGATCTACGTACTTGACAATTCTTTAGTTGCATTTTCTCATATTTTTTTCACTATATTTGAATGTTAAAAGAAACATGACCCTTAATGGCTGCACCAGACAAGCCTGTGCTGCGTGCAAAGTACCAAAGAAGGAGGTGCAGTGTCTGTTGTCCTTTAGCACCGTATTTCGCTCCTGATCAACCAAGATGTCTCAAAACGCTTACAAGTTGTTTGGTGTATGCAATCTTTTGAAGATCATAAAGGAGTCGCATTCTCATGATCAACTAGAGGCAGAAGCAATGAGATCCATCATTAACCAATCAAACATTCGCGACAGATACCTGTTCGTGGATGTTTGGGTATAGTAATTTGTCAATTACGACATCAAATTTAGCAGGCTGATCAGGAAGAGCTCAACCCCTTGCATGCACAACCTGACAGTATGTGTAGACGGCATTATTTTCAACAACATGTTTCGACTATGACTAGTTAATGATGTGTCTTTACAATTAAAATGGGCCATGGCACCACCGAGTAATAATTTCCTTTCACTCTTCAAACACAATCCACAGCCTTACCAATCTCCTTGTGTTGATGCCAAAAGATAATAATGTTTCCAATTGTCCATGTGCAACATACAATTATGGCGATTCCATGGCAAATCGATCCCACTTGGTTGCCTCACAATCCAGTCATTCCAGCAAGAGATTTTAAAGGAACGTACATAATGAGATGCATCCAATTTTTCGATAGCATGAATGACAGACAGTACATGTATACATTTCAAAGAGGCTTATGACTAAGGGATACATAATTAGTGCACGTCGAAGATTTTATTTAAAATAATAAAAAATCTCGACTAGTTAGGGAATATCGTAAGCCTTACCCTGAATAAAAGATTGAATGCAAAAGCAGAAGATAAAAACACAATCCATTGAGCATATTGGAGCAAACGGTTTGAAGAGCAGCGTTACCAGTGTCAATTGATCTTACAAAGCCAGAGAAACTATATATATATATATATATATATATATATATATATCTATGTATGTATGTATGTATGTTCTCACTTTTGAAATGCATATTAAGCGTCTGTAAAACACAAAAGAAGCTGCATTTTAAAAGTGCAGTAGTATATTTTATTATCTCTTACAGTATAAATTTAATAGTTTTGAGGCTATTTTTGAAATTTTATTTTCTAAAAAGTATTATTCACTGTCAGATGTAGTTCTTTAATCAATCATTTAATTATCCAAGTGACATTGTTCAATTAATATAAAATAAAATAAATACTATATTAATTTGTGATATTCAGATTTCATGTAAAGATTTTTTTCCCATCAAATTTTTCATTAGTCATAAAGTTTTTGAGTGATTTATCACTCATGCAAACATAACAATTTTGTGTCCTTAAATTATATGACACATAGCATGAATACAAAATTAAAAACTTTAATCCCAAAAAAAAAATCTGTACTTAAGAGTGCCAAGAAAAGCAACTGCTTGCTAAGTTTGTAACAGGATTTCGGCATAACATGTACCAGTGCCAAGAAAAGCAAGTGATTGAGAAGTTTGTAACAGGATTTCGCATAAAATGTAGTAAACTATTGCACGCAATGAGAGTAGGCAGCAGATTTTGGTAGAATTGAAAGAGAGGACGCCAACTGGAAAATAAAACATAAAAAGATAAAAAAAAAAAAAAGAAACTGGTTGTTTCAATCGTGTATGTCTTCACTACTTGCAAATACTTAATTATATTTTCTTTTTATTTACTTAAAATTCTTAATTTCTCTTTCCATTTTTCTCCTTCCTATCTATGCATTTGCGTTGCTTATAGGTTAGAAGGTATGTGTATTCTGATGTAATATCAATTTTACGGTTACAGGCAAAAGATAAATAAAGAGATATGATTAAGAGAAGAAAGAGTTATAAAGTTAATAGGATATGATCCTTTGGTCAGAGTTGACTAGGGATGGCAAAAATCCCCACCGGGACGGGTACCCTTGGAGATTTTTCCCATTCAGGAAGGGTATGAGGATAATTTCATACCCAATTTCTTATTCGGGGAGGGGACGGGGGAATTTTTTTACTCAATTTCTTATTCGGGAAGGTGACAGGGATGAGGTGAAATCCTCATCCCCTACCAATTTCCCCATTTTAATTTTTAATTTTATTTTAATTTTTTAAAATTACTAGTAAATAAATAATAAAATTTAAATTATAAAATTATAAATATTCGTAAAAATAAAAAAAATCAAAATATTTATATTATTAAACTTTTATGCCTAATTAACTAATTAAAGTTTTAAATTTTTATTTACGACATTAAAAAGACCGAGTAGATTCTATTAGCCAAACATTTTTTTTAATTTTAATATTCTTTAAATATTTTAAACTTAAATCTATTTTTTATTTATTTTTAGATGTTATAATTGCCCACAACGAATCATAATTTTAATATCTAATCTAATCTAATCTAATCTAATATTTACTTTTGATTTGCTCTGATTTAACCATTGTGTTATAAAGGGAATAATCCACATTTATAAAGTGCCCACGCCACCATTAAAAAAGTTAATTTTGAATCTAAATTCGATTTTATTTGTAACAATTTTGTATTAAACTATTAATTTATTCATGATAGTTTGTAAAAGAAGTTTGTATTCCTTGCATGTTGTGTTACTTACTAATTTAATGTATGTGACTTTTGTAATAGATATTAATGTAAGATATATTTCGAACTTTACTTTTATTTGAATTTTTTATTTTAATATGATTAACTCAAAATTGAAAAAAAAAATGTATTAGTTATTCGGGGATCGGGGATCCTCGGGGATCCCCTGTTATTATTCGGGGAAGAGATGAAGATTCTCTCAAGTAATTCTGACGGGGACGGGGATATACGCAAAATATCGGGGATAGATACGGGGAGATCGGTCACCTCCCCTCCCCTCCCCATTACCATCCCTAGAGTTGACACATGAAAATGAAACTTTATTTTCCAAAACAATATAATGAAAACTAAAATCTAAATCAAGATGCTAAGCCCAAATTCACGTGTGAGCCACTTCATCACGAGTTTGGATTTGGACTTAAAACACATTAAAGCCCTTATAGCAAACAATTTTTAATTCGTAATGTTTCTTCCAGTCGTAACATGATAAAAAAAACTGTTGAAATTACTTAATTGAGGTGTATTGTGATAAAAAAACACCACTATTAGATTTCTTTTAAGAATTTAATTTGCTTTTTATTTAAAAAAAGAGAGAGAAAACGGTAGTTTTCTTTGACAAAGGTTATCAAAAAATTTTCTTAGGTTTTGTGAATTTTGGTTTTTATTGAAATTTTGGAGTGCTCTAGATTCAAAATCATTGTGGGAGTAGGTACATTTGAAGTGGGAATTTTGAATATAGAGAGATTATAGTAGAAAGACGTGAGTTTGGCCTCCAATGGTAAGATTGCTTCATTTTATCACTATTTGAGTTTGAATTTAATCAAAATCAAGAAAACTTTTATAAGATTGGTGCTTCTTTCTTTAATGAAATTAGATTTTAAGACTAATTTCTTGATTTCATATTTTTTTAAACAATTATTTATAACAACACAAATCGCTATATATTTAGCACCATATTTTTCACCCCGATCGACCAAAGATGTTTTTAAAAAATTAGGAGTGAAAAATCTTTAGTTTCAAGCCACGTGCGCGTAAGCTCAAAATACAAAAAAGCAGGTTTTGATTGACCGTAAGTGGCCCAAGAAATGAGGACTCTGGCCAGAGTGCTATAATTTGAACATTTGTCCTATCATTCGGTTATTCACAACTTGAAAAAAAACATCTCCGAAATATTCGGTTGCCATATCTTCTATCTCTTTGCTTTTACTGAGTCTCTTCACATCCAGTAAATCCGCTCTTATTTAGACCCTTTCATATCCCACTTCAAACAAAGTGTGTTAACCATTTTGGTTTCAACTCACCATTTCACCATCACCATCACCATCATCGTAGTTCACTAATACCCTTTTTCTCCTTATGAAACACTCTCTGGCTTTCTTCTTCTTTCTTGACAATTTTGCACGTTCCATTACCATATCTGAATGCTTGAACGAACATGACCCTTAAGGCCAGCCAAGCCTGTGCTGCCTGCAAGTACCAAAGGAGGAGATGCTCTTCTGATTGCCCGCTGGCACCCTACTTTCCCGCCGATCAACCCAGGTTGTTTCAAAATGCGCACAAGTTATTCGGAAGAAGCAACATCTTGAGCATCATAAAGCCCCTGGACGCCGAGCGGAGAGCGGAAGCAATGAGATCCATCATCTACGAGGCAAACATCCGCGACAGATACCCCGTTCACGGATGTTTGGGAGTCGTTTGCCAATTACAGTACCAAATTTGGCAGGTGGAGGCGGAGCTGCGCGCCGCGCAGGCACAACTTGACATGTACAGACAGATGTATTATCAACAACAGCTTTCGACTGCGGCGGCGGATGACGTGCCCTCGCAATTGGAACTGGGCATGGCGCTGCCTTATATTGATGCCCTTTCGCTCCTCCACAATAATAATACTAATGATGATGATGATGCAGTTGCTTCTTACTCCTACAACAGTTACAGTTCTCTCTATATGGATGCCAGAGACGTCTGGGTTGAAGACACGCATGCTGCGAACAACAACAATGGCAGTTCCATGGCCTTTCAATCCCAACTGGTTGCATCACAACCGCTGGAAATCCAACAAGAGGTTGTTCGGGACTGTGATGAGATGCATCCGTTTTTCGATACCGTAGATGACAGACAGTCGTACGTAGATTCTAAGGAAGCTTACGAGTCAAGGTACTAAATAATAATTAATAGAAAATAATAATTGTCGATCAGTTGAATAAAGTGGTCTCTTGATTAATAAGATGATTTTTTTTTTTTTAAATTTTTCTCCCGAGATTCTGAGATTGACAAGAGTTTGTGTACTTGCAGTTCGGAAGAATCATTGAAAGACACAACACAATCTATTGAACATGTTGGAGAAAACGAATTGAAGACAGCCGCTGCGTGTTTTACACTTACAAGTGTTAATTGATCAACAAAGCCAAAGAAGATTAGTGCATTATATTTTCTTTTGTCTTTAAGTCATAAATTACTAGCCTTTTTTTTTTTTTTTTTCACATCCAAAGCATTTCATAGCCAAATGTAGCTCTTTAATCAATCATCCTCATATTCAAATTACAATTTATCGTTCGTTCAATAATATATTTTTCCTCAAAAACATTGATTATAACTATTGTTCAAGTTATAACTTTGAGAACCTATTTGCTAAACACATTCATTTGTTTATCAAAATAACTGCTTCACGCATCTTTTCTTCTATACACCCGTTAACATCCAAGTTTTTTTTTTTTTTTCATTTTCTTCAATGATTAAATTTTTAATAATATACTTCAAAGTTGGGATATAAAATTTGTATAAGCTAATCATTACTTTAAAATGAAATAGTAACGCGATCTCTTCTAATGATGTAGGCTGTCAATATGAAATATCTTGATCTTTTAGCAACTATTGTTCATTTATTTCAGATGCAGTTAATGTGACACTCTTGAAGATTTAATAGTTTATTTGTAGTTGAATATTAATTGCGTCAACTTGGTTATACGAGTAGATTGCTTTTCTACTAATGCTTTTCCAAGTCCTAGAGCAATGAGCATCCACATTTGTTAATTATACGTGGCTCATATTAAGAATGTTACACTCTTGATTGAGAAAATTTAGTAAATTAGCAATAATTCAAGATTGTTTTGTATAAACAAAGTTGCAAGATTGTTTGTATAAACAAAGAGTCTGAGTTCGCATTTAACATTTCTGTCTCTCTTGCAAATTTGGCTTGCCAGAAAAAGATGATCATAGTAGCACAGCGTAGTTAATTTTGTGCATCCGCTGGTAAGAATTAATAGAGCATAAATCCTGATGGCCCGGCTTATAATTTATCATTGTAAAAGGCACCTTGCTTGACATTTAATAGTCAAATACCAAAGATAAAATGTTGCAAAATTGAAATGTGTCAATTACTATTGTGTTTTGTAAACTATAGTGCACTGACAATAAGTTCAATACACACACAAGCCTCCAGTCGTCTGCAATTACCCCATTACAACAAATTTTAATACGAAACTTAAAGCAAAGAGCCGAAGTGTTTGAAAAACATTATACAAATGAAAAATATTAGTTGCCCGTGTCACAAACTGAAAATGAAAATACATTTACAAAACTGGTAACATAGAACCAGATGAAGAAAAAAATATTTACTGCAGAATATTGAGTACCTAATGAACCACTGAATTCTCCCAATGGACGTGCAACGCGCGACTTTCATTAGCAAACTGCTGGCTGAGTGCTGATGCAGTTTGACGAGCTTTGTAAATACAAACCACAAAGGTTGTGAAGCAAGCCGAAAATTCACATGCAAGTACCTGAGATGGCTTTTTATCCCTCGATATTGAACGGGTTGAAACCTCCCAATAAGGTCCTCCCATTTGGACCAGCAGATGGGCATACTTTTATCGCATCTTCATAGGTTTCGCTTTTCAAGCTGCAGATAAGGCAAGAGAAGAGTCCCCGTGATCGTAGAATCATCTTAGATCCCTGAAGTAAGAGAGATCTATGTTGAAGGCTCACAAGAAAATGCATGGGGCCAGATTGAGCATGTACTTGGTAGCACCATTTCAAGCTCCTCATACTGATTCAAAGCAGTTTCCTCATCAAAAATAGCCATTACAGCAATCTTCAAGCCAAAAGATGGGCTTCTGATGAAGACTTTCTTCCCCAAACAGGGAAAGAATTTCATACACAAGATCTAAACAGTGAGTCAGATGAGTAACTGATGCACCTCTGACATGCTTGGCACGTATCTTGCATGCAATAACTCAAGATCACTGAATCTCTTAAGAATCCATAGGCTTTAGTTGATCAAATCCACGGCGTCCAACCTTCATACATGTTGCAAAGATTATCCACACTTGTGGCCTGCTTAAGCAGATGATCCACTTGCTCTGCAATGCTAAGATTTCTGAAACAAGTGGAAGGTTCACATCAGCACATAAATTATCCAAGCTGAATAACAACTTTTAAAGAAATCAGATACCTGTTCTCAACAATATCTCGACCGTCAAGTTTCATCTCAACCCGCCTCAGGACTGATACTGCATATGCATTTTTACCTGTACAACAAATAAAATGATGGTCAAAACTATCCGTATAATCAGGTTTGTAAACAGAGATCACAAAAAGCATACATGCAATCACAATAAACACAACCCTGAACAGACTGCAAAAACTGTTAACACATTCACTGAGATTCATTTTTTAAAAAAAAGAAAAAAAATTCAAGGGAGATGGAGAGGAGGTCGCATTCACACTCCCATCAAATATTATAATATGTCAATAAGAGAAGACCCTTAGTTTTATTGGCAAATCGAATAACCTTCAAAATAAAGCTAATTGAAGTAAATATTCATCAAATTACAATTAACAATAAATTGCCATTGTCTTTTTCCCTTTTGGTGTGGATAAGAAATATGACAACTACGATTAGCAATCAATAAGAGATCTATGAAAGGGTGAATGAGCTGTTCAAAAACACAAGGACAATATATGGAAAACACCACAAAGGGAACAGAAAGAGTGTATCTCGACTTGAAGATAAACACAATTCAAACCCGAAAAATCGTCTTTGATAAAAGTAAAAAACTCCCCTTTCTTTGGCAGCAGCTACTTGTTTTCCGAATAGGGGTGCCCTAGAAACCAAGTTTCATGTGGTGTGTAAAGGAAGTGTCTTTTCAATCTGCTCTTAGATTTTTAAATTTGAATGAGTAAAATGTTGATACACAATCCAGAAGACATATTATGCTTATGCTCCCTATTGACATGTAACAATAGTGTAAAAAAGGTTCATTAATTATCAGTCAGTTCAACACCAAACCTTAGATTCCAAACTACATAAAATTTCACAGAGAAAGACCATTTTCTTCTCATCTTAAAAGTAAATAAATTATTTAAGAAATCGAACACTAATATGTGGTTCAAACAAAATAATATTTTTTACTTACCCCTGGCCACTCGGGAAACAGTATGTGTATTAGGAACATGATCTTGATTATTTTCCTCTTCAATACCAACTTTGTTTACTGAGGATACTTCATCTTTAACCCCAAACTTCACCTCTGAGTTGTTACCCAAAGGTTGCGAACTGCCAACAGCCACACTTACAGCTTCACCAGTTGGTGATTCCTGAGCTTTGAAATATTCAATTGGTTCATCAACAGTAAACTTGACAGAACCACTATCAGTGTTGTTCACCTCAGTGCGCTTAGACACTGACTGCCCAGAGTCTGAGATTTCTTGAAAATCATTTTGAGAAGATGGAATGAAATTTGAATGAAATGCTTCCTCACCCTGATTAAGCCCATGTGGATGCTGTCCCGTCAATTCAACTGGGTTGTTAGAGCTATCTGGAAGACTTGCTTCACCTGAGGTAATGGCAGACTCTGAGCTGCTACTATAGATGCTATCAGGAGGAGAAATCCATCCTTTATCTTGCAAAGATATCCCAGAAACTCCAAGAAAATCATCTTTGATGCTCCCACTATCAGATCCAGAGAAAGCCTCTCTCCCTTTTTCATCAAATTGACTACTATCAGCAGCAGTAAGATCTGACCTTGACAAGCTAACTCCTTGTGATTTTACCTCTTGGCTTTCCCCTAGTCCTTCAAGAGCCTAATAACAAGAGAGAGAAAGAGACTTGTTAGTTTTACCATTTCACCATTATTCACAGTATACCACATAAAAATGCCATGATATATCTCAAAGATGGAGATTTACTTTATGAAGATTGCCAGCATGGAGACTTGCTGTTCGTGCAAGCCTTGTTAGCATTGAATAAAGTCCCTTAACAGAAGACATAAGAGATGGTAGTAAAGGCTTTAAGAGCTGGCATGCATCCCTAATTCTTAAACAATAGGACTGGTATATGGCTTGTCCGTGAATAGGAGACACTTCCATCTTGGTCTCTCTTTCACTGGTGATAGCATCACTCATGGCAGCTACATCTTTTGACAAAACAGAGTCAAGAGGAAGAAGGACAGCATTTGCCTGCGCAAAAATTAACAGAAACAGAAGATACAGCTTTCAATCTAGAATGAAGCTATATTGTCTACAATTTGAAAATAAGTTATTAAAAGTGTAAAGGTCGGAAAGTGCGTCCCAGAGCCACACAAAAACCTATTTAAATAGGAATGCACACATCTAACAACATGTGAGCCCAGAGACAAGGAAAACCTTAGAAAGGTCTTCCATAAGAGAATGGTTTATTGCTGCAGCTTCCTTTCCCAAACTGTGAACATCATGCAGATCTTCAGTTATTGCCAAAACCTAAAGAGAAAGGAAAACAGCATTAGCTATATGAAAATATAAAATTAAGAAAAAGAGAGAAATATTTCTTTTCCAAATATTTTTTAAGATAGAATTCGTTATGGGCCATTAAATTACCCTCAACCCTCCCCAATATGAAAAAGGAACAAAGAGTCCCACCGTAAAACCGGAACCCAAGAAAGGGAAAATCACAGCAAATTATAGTGGCAAAGTGACACATGCCCAAATACCAGGGAATATAAAGGAAACTGCTGTGAATATTTATGAATCACCACATATATATCAAACAAGATCTACAATAAGCACTCATACACACAATATTAAATAAATAATTGGTGAGGCTAAATAGTTTTGAATTCAGGAAACTGGTGTTGACCGATGAGAATTACCAGCAGGCTAAGTCAAATCTTTCAAAAATAAAAGAATGAAAAGTTTGGAACTATAGAGCATACTTCTTCAAGCATGGAACCAGATTCGGAAGTCAAAGCAGTATGGACCCTTGATACATGACCAAAAGCAGTTAGGGCAGCACTGGCTTCATATGCACAATCCCTCATTGTCAGAACAGTGCCTTGTAAATCACCTGCAATAAATGAGAATGCATAACAACAGTGATTTTTTGCTCAGAAACAAAACAAGTATATTAGATATAGGAAATTAAGATAGAGGAGGGACAAGAAGTCCACAAAAGAAAGGATAAAAATCCTAAACCCAAAAACTACAAGTACTATAAATCATAAATTCTATCAGATGATATTACACCCTAGCTGCCTCCCATTTAATCAAAATAAAGCAGAAAGATAATAGTGAATATATACAAGCAATATAAAAGTGTGTGCCTATGTTTCAATAACATGAAATCATATGCACATCTTCACATGCATAAGTTAACGAAGAACGTACCTGAAGCTGACTTTGCTTTCAGAGAAGCAATGCAAAGTTCATTAGTAGCAGAATATAAGCCATTAGAAGCAGCTTCCATGCTGCTTTGCGCCAGTTTCCACTCTTGCTCAGCACCTAATACAAGAACCGTATGACTATGAATTCCACAATATGAAACAAAGATTGCATATAATGCTAAAAATAGTAGTAATAATAAAAATTAACAAAAACAACAATTATATATTGAGAAAATGGCAGACTCACAGGTAAATGAATGATAAGCAACCTCCAATTTTGTTACTGCATTCAGGTAAACCTGCTGCCATGATCTCGCATCAACGCCAACTCTTGCAGGATAAACCTCCCCTGGAGTCCGGAAAACACCATCTCTTGATGCTTCAAAATCCAATACTGACATGCATATGTTAACAATTTTTGAAGCTTTTTCTCTAGCTTCCCATAATAATTGTCGTCGCCTCATCAGATGGTCATGAAATTCAGGAGGAATTCCTGAAGTCTTGGTTGAAGAATTTCCAGCTGCACTGGAATTTGGCCCCCCACAAGCCCATCCCATGGCTCTCTCAAGCTGCACTTCGGCTGTGAGAGAAGACCGTTCGCAAGCTTGCAGGCTTTCGACTGACCTAGCTATTTTTGTCACAGAAGACTGCAAAGTTTCAAGCAACTTAGGTCTGCTGAGATTTAGAATAATAGGGTATATGTCATCATCACTAGAGAAATATTTCTGAAAAGTGATCCTGCTGTTGTATGAGGGGGTCAAGGTAGCATCATGCATCCATTCCATTTGGACAATCTCTAAGCTAGTCTTGTGAAGAGCCTCTCTGAACTCATTCACCTGCCTTTTCATGAGGGAAGCCGCTGATCTTGCTGCTCTAGCTGTTTCATGAGCATTGCAGTACTCCTCAAGCATTAGTTGGACTCTTCTCACAGCCCCAGTATCCTTTTTGGCATCATCAGCAGTAAGTTCCTTTGTCGACTCAGTCAACTTCTTCAAATGCTCAATTTCTTTATCTAGAAAAGCCAATATACTTGGAGCAACTCGTTCTTTGAGGTACAGACCAACATGTTCCTGAAGTTGGACTTCAAGCTTTTTCTTCACAACATTGAAGAGCTGATCAAATCCTAAATTTTGATCCACAGAGGCAGCAACATCATGTACACAAGAATCAAGGAAAGAATCAATTATACCCATTTTCCAAATAAAAAAGGAATGGCTATTCGACAGGCTGCCAAAATTCCAGATGCACTCAGATATTGAGCGCCCAGAATTGATCAAATCTGCTAATTTAGGAGTCCCATATGGGATAGAACCAACAGACTCACAGAATGAGGCCAATGTTTTATCAACTGATTCCAACTCCATGAAGGGTTTAACTAGTATGGCCAATAGCGCTTTGCTTCTCAAAATATGTGGCTCCCTAAACTCTTCAGCACTAATTACAGATTGAAAATGGCGTTCAGAAGAAACCAAGGCATTTCTAATGTCAGCTTCTTGCTTCATGAGAGAGGAACTGCGCATGTCCCTCTGATTCCAAGTTTGGTGGAGTTCATTCAGTTCTGCCTTACAAGCTTCTTCTTGGGAGGCAAGCTCCTCTGCCTCTTCCCAAGATAGATGATCCCTACCCTTCACAGCAGCTTCTTCAAGAGCCAATTGCTGCTCAGTGATAAGACCAACCTTAACAAAGTAGCTCTGCTCCAGTTCAACCAAGGATGCCCTCTCTAATTCAACCTCAACGAGCTGCTCCAATGTTGTATCAATGGACCCCCTTATTTGTGATACTAATCCAAATGCATCCATAACTTCAGAATTGAACGAAATAGTGGATCTCATTACATCTGGTAGAACAACTTCAGTCATTTGCCCAACCAAGGCCTTACAGGCAAGTAAACTGGTTTTGAAGATTGAAGCCCAATTTCTTTCAAAATGATAATTTGGACACTCTATATCAGCATCATTATCATACATATCCCTACCAATTGACTGCCAGAGTTCATTGACAAATCCAGCGACAAGTATGCACTTCTCTACTTGCTCGTCAAACTCACAGAAAAGAGTTCCAAAATCTAATTGCATCCTATTGTTTCCCTTTATTCCTCCAGCGGAGTCACTAAAAATGTCGAGCACCCTACACTTGACCTCATCGTACAAGTGAGTTACAGCTACATTCAGAACAGATAATAACTTCTCCTTGTTCTCATCCTGCTTTCCACGCAACCCTGCATCCTTTCTCCCATCATTTTTCAGTTGTCCAGACTGATATGAAGAACTAACATCTTCTTTTCTCACAAGACCAGCAGACTTCATGTATTTCATGAAAGCCAATAGAAAACGATCCTTAGCTTTTGATTCAGTCTCTGAGCCAATAGAGTTCACTAACTCAGCGCACTCTTTTTCAACTTTTTCAATCTCAACCCCATATTTTTCTACTTTAAGACGAAGATCATCATGATTCTGTTTTATAGAATCATGATTATCCCCGTGTATTCTCACAATTAGTTCAGTAGCCTGTCTTCTGGCAAGAGAGAGGATATCAACAGAAGGAGCATTAGCAGATAGTTGAAGAACTTGTGCCCAGCCATGCACAGCAGTGGTTGTAAGGTAATTTAGAGGTAGTATTCTTTGCAAAGCCAAAGAATATGCTTGTAGAGCAATAAAGACAGATGAAAGTCCATGATCCAATTCAGCTATTAGCTGAGAAACATCCTTATCTATGTCGTGGCATTGTACTTGCGTGGGCTCAGGAACTATAGAAAATGGAACCCCAGCCACCAGAACAGCAGATGTAAGAGAAAAAGCATCCATTGAGCCACTCAGCTTTATGCAGCTATTTATTTCCGGGATTAGGTTTCCTCGTAAAGCATCAAGGATCCTTCCATGTTGTTCCATCCAAGTTGTTGCCTCTTGAGCTTTCTCAGTTACCACTGCCTTTGCTTGTGCAAATTCTCGAGCCTGAACTTCAAATGATGCACGAATTTTCTCCGCATTGCAATTTGCTTCAGCAACCATTGACTTAGTGGACGTCTCATGCAGAACAAGATTAGATCTCTCTTGGTCAGCGCGATAGAAAAGTGCAGAGGCAAGCTCATATTGACTTAGAACATCAGCGAACCTCTGAAAAATAGATTCAAGTGAACAAAAATCTTCCAGTCCACCAAAACTAAAAGCTTACATGCAGCCAAAAGAAATGCAGGCAGAAAATCTATTTACCTCGAGAGCTAATTCCACAGCTGGTAAGGTAGCCAATAAAAGATCATGATGCTCCTGATCAAAATCAGAAATTTAGAAGAGATCAAGCATTATTTATACCTCCAAATAATTTTCAGATA
This sequence comes from Citrus sinensis, assembly GCF_022201045.2. Classification (NCBI taxonomy): domain Eukaryota; kingdom Viridiplantae; phylum Streptophyta; class Magnoliopsida; order Sapindales; family Rutaceae; genus Citrus; species Citrus sinensis. The sequence goes on along the minus strand of NC_068563.1, from coordinate 4,113,063 downwards.
AAGTAATGACAATTAAAAATTCATTCAATTATTGTACGCATAGAAAGGAAAACCAGACTGGCCAACAAGCCAATTTGAAGGAAGACAGACTTTCTGGACAATACAAGATACAAAACAATGCAATACAATCTACAAGATACAAAACAATGCAATACAATCTATCACAAAAATATTATACTAGTTAAGAGACCCCCTGTTACTGGCCACCTTGGAAATGAACTGAAAAGATACACGCAATTAAATGTCCAGGCAGTATCAAGGATCAGATTGTATCATCCTTTGAAACAAGGCCTATATAAGCAAGTTCAACAATGAAATATACCTGTAAGGGAACACGAATTTCTTGAACCCTAGATGCAAATAAACTCAAGCTGACTGCCAACTCCATGCCCTTTCTTTCTTCACCACCAATCGCTGCATCATCATGAAAATCTCCTCGTGTCCATTCTATGAGGGGATCCCACACAAAAACCTCCAGTAACATCAAGAGTATGTCCTTGTTTTTCCTCAGAACACTGACCACCGCTTCACAGTTTGCTCTAAAAGTACCTTCTATGCCAGTCAACCCTAAAGCAGCTTCAATTGTCTGGGTAAGACGGAAGGGAACAATTTCTGGAACTTTTAGCCTTTGGCCTTTATCAAAACACACATTGTAGTCAATATGTACTATGTCCCCACTAGAGAAATCCAGAAGAATGTTATCCAAGTGTCTATCCCCCAAACCCAGAATGTGCCCCACCATACTCATGGCTGCAACACTTTCAGAGTACCTACAAGAGTTGAACAATTCATACTTGAAACTATCAAATGGATAATATGCAAATAAATCAAAAAAGATCATCACAACAACAGAAGTAATAAAGCATTCAGGGAGCATGCAAATATCTAGAAGACTTCCTGCTTGAAACTTTCAAATGGATGGCAGGCAGGTAGATAAAACAAGATCATTGTTACAACAGAAGTAATAAATCATCCAGCATGCCCAGCAGTCAAGTCAGTGAAGATAATTAAGCTCCACCCATTAATTTACACCAGGCACTTACATCGAAACAAGATAACATACTGAGCAATACAATTTGTCTGTACATGTCAGGTGTAGCTCAATATACCATACATACGCATATCAAACTGGGTTTCCAAATTTGTGATTGTATATCAGTACAGAGAAAAAAGAGCATAACCATAATTGAGATGGGAATAAGCAATTGATATCCAAGAAAAGGTCAGGAAACAGCCAAGTTACATAATTAGCGACCCGGATACCAAGCTTCTGACAGTATATAATTTCAAGCAACTCCGTGACTGAAACTAATTATATCTCTTCAAACAGATCAGACAACATGCATGCACATGCTAATGAGCTAAAAGTGGTACGTGTCACCTAAGTACACATCAAATTCATTAATGAAGTTAAACTGAAAATTGTAAAGAAGGAAAACTAATGATTGTTGCAGAGAGACAAAAAGAAGATATGAGAAATGAAAGGGAAGGACTGCAAGTATGAGAAGTTCGAGGCATCAGCAAGTCATCTAAAATAAATTTGGCCAATGCAGCCACAAGAGTTAATCAATAGTAGACAGAAAAAGTGAAGATACCCAAAGAAGACATGGCTCAAGGTAAAGAAAAGAAGCATGGTGGCACCAAATAGAGAGGAAAAGCTTTAGAATAAAGCTGGAAAGAAAAGTGTTAAAAACTCAAAAATGTTGGAACAAAAGATAGTCAAGTTGCAAAAGCAACTGAAGCCATTAAGTAATTAACAGTTAGATGATTTGAAACAGGTACATAAGTACCTGTTTGAGGTTCCTTAAAATGAGTACCTCTTCAATTTCAAGCTGAAGGCTTTAAATCCTTCACTCGCACACCAAATTTCTTGATGAAGAAGCTGCCTAGGAACTTCCTTCATCAGATCAAGTAGAACTTTACGCTTTACATCATGAGGCCAGTCTCTTCGAGAAATTACTCTTCTGATGCCTTTCTCCTTGAGCGCTGGTATGATCTTGCCATAAAACATATCACTTGGCCGGGGAACAGGTGGGGGTACTGAACTTTTTGTATTTCCAGCACCTATTGCAGAAAATTGAGCAAGCTGAGCACGATGTTGCCACGACTTAAAGACACTGTATATACTTATTACATTGTCAACCCACTGGATAAGACCGGCACGACCACTGATTGGAGTCACAGAATAATAGCGAATGCCAAGTGAATGACTTCGAGTTGCTGGAGATGAACGCAAAAAACTATTTACAGCTTGCAGCAACTGCATGATTCTGGCATCAAGGCGGAGATCTTCACGCCCTTTTAATAGATAAGTATATTTCTTTCCATCTGAACCCAGTATGACAAGTTTCTTAGGTTTTGTTTTTGTTGATAAGATAGAAACTTCTTCAGAGAAAGAGGCAATTGTTACAATTCCCCGAAGAGTTGCAGTGAGACCTCCATCAGATTCAGATGTTGCAACTTGCTTCTCAAAACCAGGCATGGGTACATCAGAAGATGATAATAGAGACAGTTGTGGGGCAACTTCACTTAAAGAAACTGATGACTTTCTCTGATGGGATGCCAAGGATGCAGCAATGTTATCAAATGGTCGCCAAACGTCTCCAAGGGCAGCAGCAGATGCTGGAGGAGTCTTAAAATTCAAGATGGCTGACTTCAGTTGTTCTCCAAACTCTTCATGGAACCATATTTCATGAGGTGTTTCAGGTTTCCGAGATGTTGAAGCTAAACGACGTTCCAGTGCCACAACAATGGGAGCCATCATGGCCGAGTATTTAGCTGCATTTATCTTCTTCTTCTCACTCTGACTAAGAGTGGCATTCTCTGCAATCCGTGCAGCTTCCTCTTTTAGCACATTTATACGCCTCATCACGTCTGATAGAAAATTATGAAGATACAGCATCAGAACTGCACAGCTAATGTACTCATAATAGAACAAAACTGACAAGAAAAAATGAAACTCCATGGATGATTGTAGCAGTTAAGGAAATAGATGAATCATGACCTTGCATAGTTGCAAATCATAATGTAGCTGTGTAACGATGACACCCCAATACATATTTTCTCATGCCATGAAGAGTCAATGTGAATACAACAGTTCTTAGTTTAAATTGAGGTTTGCATGTTAGACAATGGTGTTCGTTTCAAACTCACATGAAAGCCATCTGAAGTACAGAGTAAATCCACTAAAATTTTAGTACAACACAAAAGTGAATATTCAAACAAATTAGCGAAAATGAAAATAAAAAGCTTGTATTTGGTGAGCTATGGTTACCTGCATGAAGATCCTGAAGTGTGCCGAGCCACAGCTCCTCCCAGAGAACAGTCAAATTTCCCAGCTCGTTTATCATGAGCTGGACATCCTGGATTAATCTTGGGTAAAGCTCTCTCTGCATGCACAGCACAACAAATTTTGATCACCTCGTGTACAACTAAGACAATGCAAATTATAATTTAAAAGAGCTAAATTCATAACCACCTTCAGCAAAAACTGAGTACCATGAGTAAAAGCTGAGTAGAAAGACTCACAAATCAAAGAAGAGATTCATGCAATTTAAATACGCTGAAAAGCATTAGCCTATTTCCAAATAAGGCAAGACACTCAAAAATTCTTTTGTAATATTCACAACACCAAATAGAGATGGGTTTTGCTCTCCGCACTCTCAAGGCTAAGAAGAAAAGCACAATGCAAAAGATGATAAATTTATATGGAAAAGATGTACAAATATATTCTCATACAAACTAATCTATAGATTGTAATTTATGGAAGCACAAATCTTAATCGTAATCAAAATTTTCCAGGTCAAAAGATGATCAAGAGCTTCATCATCAGAGCGAGCAACAAAATCAAGATTTTGAGGGTAATGGCTGTTTTAAAAAAAGCTACAAGGTGAAATTTCTATTATAGTAGTTAAGTTATCACTTGATTCAAAAGTTTAAGCTATTAGGTAAGCCCAACAATGGAATTTTGAGTCCAAAACTCCCTCCTAGGAGCACTTGCACATGAACTAAAGACAACAGAAACAAACTTAACAATAAAGAAAGACACAATTAATTATTTATAGTCACTGAGGAGATTCACCACTTGGTCAAACTGGCTCTAAACTCATGTCAAGTTATTAATTGACCCAAAAGCTTAAGCTATCAGGTAAGGACCCAAGAGTACTATTTAAGCTCTAACAATCAGAACTGTCATTGATGTTTTAAACACAAAACAGTCATGCAATTATGAAAGCAATTTCCTTTACCAGACAGCCAAGTATATGCTGAAGCTCCTCTGATGGCCTCTCTTCATAAGCATTTACATCAACTAGTGTAGGGTACACTATACACCATGGAGAAAGCTTGGCCAACATAATCAGTAAGCCTTCTAATTGCTTCCGGACCACTTGCTCAGGATGAGTACTCAACCGGGCAAACAATTGGGGTGTCACTTCCTACAAAAAAAGATTTGAATCATAATCTCATCAACTTATCTCCTGGACCAAAAAAAAGAAAATCTAAGAAGATTATCACCTGCCATGCCAGCAAAGGAATCTTAGAAAGAGCACATTCAAGCGTATCTTTTAACTCCACTCCATAATTGAGAAGAATGTGTAGGACATACAATGTGGCCCTCAAAATATAACTGCCTGTTTTCTGTTTCAATGACTCACAATCAGCACCAGATAACTGACCATTGCAATGCTTCACAGATGAATATGATAGGTACTTTATAAAACCATGAGCCGAATGCCCAAAGAGAGATACTCTTCTTCTCCTCAAAGACCACCAAACATCAACCAAGTTATCAACTATCGATAACATGTCAGTTTCTTCTAGGCTGACATCAGCATGTACAAAGCAAACCTTCAACTGAGAAGCTACAGTAGCAGAAAGGCATTCGCCATTGGAGTTTTCTGCACTGGGCGCCCCTGCTGCAGATTCAATTATATTGACCACTTGCTGCTTCAAAGCCTTAATAGCATTGTCATTTCTTAAATTTTCTACAGAATCAAGCCAAACACTCTGCTCATCCGCACCATATTTTAAGCCTTTTTCATATCCCTTATTCTGATAAAACTGCACAATCACGGATTCCACTCTTGCAACCTCATCGTCAGTTAACTTGAATCTTTCTGGCATAACTTCTGGAGAAAGCATAGGAGAAAAAGAGTATGAACGATTGAAAGTTTCATGTGGAGTAAGAAGAGCATTTCTGGCCTGATCAAAACACCAAGATGCATATGAAATCCACGACTTGCCCATTGTGGGACAAAGATGAGTAGACAATTTAGCAGCTGTTCCCACTATTTCCTCAATAACAAACCCAGCATTCAATCTAGAGCTTAAGTTTTCATCATTGAAGGGAGTATCACTGGCAAGCAAAGATACTTCAGCCATTTTAATATCTGCATGCATTTTGAGAACTATATTTTCCAAATTCAAATCAGGATAATCCCGTCTGAGCCAACTTGAGAGCTTTAAGCAAGCCTTGGCCTTCAAAAATCCATCATTAGAATTAGCAACTATTGATTCAGAAGAAAGCATCAAAGGATGCACAAATGACCAGAGATTTGTAAAAGCATCTTCGTACTTGTTTTCGGCATACATAAGCAGGATTTCCTCGTACTTCAAATTTGAAAGTAGGAGCTTATGGCACCCCTCATCCGAGCAACTGAATATGTGATCTCTTAGATAGTTGTTCAGACGATTTGCCATCATCATGTTTCTTTGTTTACGAGCTAAACTTGAAAGATTCATACAGAGCTTGAAAGTAACAGGAGAAGATGGTGCAATAGCTCTATAAACACGGAGAACTTTTAGCCATGGATTACAATCTTGATGGGCACTATTAATTAAAGTCTGCATTGATTGGATATATGAACTTAAAATTGACTGATGTTGTTTGTATTTGGCTTGATTGCCTCTTAGCTTCTGGCTTTCTTCAAAAGCAAAGATGCAGTGTAACTGGGTGGCATGTGCCGCTGCCTCTGATAACCCATCAAGAGGTAATGCAGATGATATTTCATCCAGCATTGCCTTAGCCTTCTGTAGTTCAGGCGGCACTTTATCCACCTTCCCCTCATTCAAAAGTAGAAATGCCTGTAAAAGCATTTGATCACTCCTTTGCAAGGCTAGTTTGGGATCAAGTGTAAGTTCACAGCTACTTTTTGGAGTCAGATCAAGGAATGCCCAAGCTGCCTGAAAATCACCCTCATCAAAACGAGCCAAGGCATGAATTGCATTCATTTCATTCCCCGCCGCTGTTAAAGCACCAGAATAATTCTTCCCCACATGCTTGGCACGAAGTGTTTGCAACTCCAATAGCCAAACCTCTAGAGACTTCCAATCAGATACCGCAGTATAACTTTCAATGATACGAGCAATAGCAAATTGTACACCACCAGATCCCATCATACTAAGCGATTCCTCAGTCTGTAATAAGTGAGCAAATTGAGCAGCTGCCTTCTCATACTGGCCGTCTGCCTGATATACAAGCCCAGTGATCCATGAAAAAGGACCCAGGATTCCATTTTGATTTAGGGACTGGTGCTCATCCACAAGCAAGGAAGAGAAAGTCATTGAAACCCATTTTTGTAGCCCGATCAAAGCCTCTGCTTGGTGACACTTGCACAGAGCCAACGCCATATGACGTACAACATTTAATATGTCTCCTGAATATCTAGCCCTTACATTATGGAGGTTCTCAGTCACCTGTGCCCTAGTCTTGTCCTTCAAAGCCGAAGATACAAGATTTCTAAGTTCCTGCAGACGCAAAGTACAGTACTGAATTGTAGCGTCATGACATTGTAGAGCCAATCCCGCATTCATCATCGGATCACATATGCGGGAAAACCACTCCTCGCAGACTTTCTTGTTAGCCCGAAAAAACATTGAACTTTGGCGATTAGCTGGTGGTAAAATGGCAGATCCCTCATAGGCATTGTATACATTTTTCTTTAGAGCCTCAACAAAGTCTAATAGTAATCTCATTGGTAGCAAGTGAGTACCAGAAGAACCTATTATACTTAAGTTTCCATCAATTTGCTCACTATCAAGTTGTAACACATGCGCAATATCCAAAAGCATTCTCTCCAGAGCGGCAAAAGTTTGTGTGGGCCCACCCAGATTAGTTCGAAGACGCATAGCAATGCAATATCTAGCTGCCTCCTGTACAGCCCACCAGGCACCAGCCAGATTATTAACTGAGAACATTCTTTCCAGAATATCCTCATCCACTTTTACATCCAACCAGGGGTCATTTATACCTATGTTTCCAGTTTCCTCAAGCTGACTCAAAACATAGTCTTTTGAACCTCTGCAGCTATGAATCAGCCGCTGGATCCAAGAAGAAAGAGGCGCCTTCCATCTTTGTGAAATGTAGCTCAGAATAGAAACAAGTTGTTGTGAGTGAAGTTGCCAACGTAGCTGCTTCAAGGCAAATACTTGCTTCCAGTGCAATTTGGAACCATTGCTTAACAAAAGAGTACCAGGCCTACCCGTGACATATATGCCAGAGTCACTAAGACCAAATGTGAACATCATAGTAGGTAAGAAATGAGAAAGCAGCCTGATAAATGCATTCTTTATGTCAACGTCTGGATCACCAAGTCTTTCCAGGACCACTTCAGCTATGGAATAAAAGCAAATGGGATGTATCAGTCTCGCTTGCAGAAGCAGCTCCAAGACTAATGCAACATATGACCTCACTTTTGGTTCCCTGTCAGATGCAGCTTCCAAAACTGAGAGAACCAAATTTTCAGGAATACCAACATATCCAGATGGTTCATAGAAATAAGCGTTTTGGTTCAAATTCTCATAAATAGAAATAAAAGTTTCACACGAACTTTTAATCCATTCAAGAGCTGCTATTTTAAGTGTGAGAGGAGAAGAATCGTGGAGAGCTTTAACAAGTAGCGGCTTGTGCTTCCTCATATCCTCAACAATCAGACCTGAAAGCTGTTCCCTGAAACTGTCACAATTAAGGACTATTTCAGAAGCAACATCCACTGGAGCTTTCTTGCTGCCGTGACTTATTGAGGAGATTTTGCTCAAGAATTCAACAGCAGATAGCCTCTCCAGTGTCTTGAAAACATGGACTTGCAACTCCACAGAGGCCTGAATAGGTGATTCAAAAGGATTTACTTTCTCCATTATGAACAACACCAACTTTTCTGACCTCCTGAGATATAAGGAGGCAATGTCTGGTTGACCAATCAAACTGCTACCCCCACCCACAAAAACACAGGTTAAAATTACTTTCAGATCAAATTTAATTAATGCAAACAACTCATGTTTTGAATAGGATTTAAAATCTGTGACACCATCAACCTCATCTCTGTGACCCAATGCTTTTCCAAGCAGACCCTTCAACAACTGTAGCTCTTCAACTAAAGAGGTTATTGCCTGTTGAACAACTTCATTATTACTATGTTGAAGCAAGAAAATGTAAGTAGCCGCAGAACTCCCTGTTACTAAGTGATTTGGATGCAAACGCAAGTGAGATATTGGTGCATCAAATTGAAGTAACTTTTGCACAGATGATGGAAGCAGACCAAGCTTTTGCAAAGATAATAACTGAAGATTAGTTTTTAAAACCCCATGAATTTGAAAGGAGGTAATTTTCCCCATTCTGAGGGGTTGGGTCCTGCTATCCATTTGTAAGCTTTCAAATAAAATATCCACCACAAGGGGATAGAAAGTAGAAAACCTTTCACATAAAATTTCTGCCAACAGAGTCAAGCACTTCCAAGAATCCTCAATCCATTTTGACCAGCCAAACTTCCGGCCCACCATAGATAAACATCCCAACAACCGAGGAAGCATTTTTGTGATCGGTTCAATAATTTGTTCAAGAAGATTCATTTCAAGCAACCCAGAAGCAGTTGACTGGAGTACTGTTGAAAAACAAGAAAGCAGTGCAAGCAACCTTCGAAATTGTTGAGGTGTCCCATGACTCCCATCCTGAAGCAACACATCCATGTCATCCAAGAACTTGGACAGAAGTCCCAAAGAGAATTGCAAGCTACCCACCCAGTGTTTCTGAAATTGCAAAAAACTGTCCATAATAACACGTCTATCTGATTCAGCAAGATCCGGTACCAAAGCCCAGCCAAGAAGCAGATCAACAATGTCAAGGAAATGAGGCTGGAAGAATCTAGAAAACTTCAAGGAGATCAAAGTTAAAACACCCAGAAGCCGATGTAATAAACTCAAGGAGGTTCTTTCATCCTCAAGAAGTTCCTGGCATGCTTTGAGGATTGGTAAAGCATATCTCTCAAGCCCACCAACATCCCCCACACTAAGAAACTCACGTAGTCCTTCCAATGCCGCTTCTGTGGTCCCATCTCCAGTGCTGACATTGCTAAGCAAGGGCAAAGCCCAACCAATAAACCGCTCCACCATACTTCCAAGCATAACATGGTTCTGCCTACCATTTGATCCTAAAGGTATAGAACAAACAACTGCACAGAGCGCCCCATAGGCAATTGCCGCAGACTGCCTCACTGCATATGATCTGCCCCAAAACCCTCAATTTTAATACTCACAATTTAATACTAAAAAAATTTAAAATACAATCATTCATTCGTACGTAAATTCAAAATTCTCTTCCACATAAAGTTAACATTCTAATTAATTAAAAAAATGAAAATTCAAATCAAAATTAGAGATAAGAGTACTTGTCGTTGAGAAGTTGAGAGAAGCCTTGGGAGAGGAACGAAGCGGAGTGCGTGACGAGAACGGAGTTCTGAGGGAAGAGAATCGCGCGGTGGAGTGAGCTGATGGCGCCAAGCCGAGCCGAGTCATCGTTTTCCGAGTTGGAGCCGCCGGTGTTCGCAGCAGTTGCTGTTGTGGCTGCCGCTGCTGCTGTTGTCGTTTTGGATTGTGCTGCTGTCGTCGTTGAAGAAGAAGAAACGGCGTCGTCTTTGGGAAGAGCAACGGAGAGTAGCGCCGCTAGTTGTTGTTGCTGGTGGTGTAGTCCTTGCATCATTGTCTTGGTTTCGCATCTCTTTGCTTTCAGCGCTTCGCTTTAACTTGTTTTGTTCAGTCGAGAAGAGTTTAGTCTCTGCTTTCTGTCGAACATGACTTTCGCTGTGACACTGGTTTGTGTTTCTGTCTGATACTTTAAATGAACGACGGAGTTATGTTGCCAAAAAGCATATTTGAGGAAAAAAAAATTTCTTTTAATATTGTTTTCGATGAATAAAAGAATAAATTAAAAAAGATAAAACCAATTTATGAGAACAATTGTTCATAAGAGCCTATAATTTATACAATTTGAAAAAAAAAAAGATCATATTTCTAGAATAGGAATGTAATACTATTCTCAATTTTAAAGAACTAAAATAAAATATTAATTAATGACTTACCTTGTACAAAACTTCCACCCATTTTATAATAATAGTTAAAAAATAAGAACAATTAAGTCTAATTTTTTATTCAACAAAACAAAATACAAAAAAATTTCAATTTAGACTTCATGTGTTGGCAAATAAATTTGGTTAGGCCAACCATCGAGCTACACATGGATTAATCGTGATTAAATGAGGAAAAATAGAACATCATCTTAATAATAGGATGGTTTCGTATGTTTTCAAGAATGCATTATAATTTTCTTAATCTCATTCTTCGTGATGTATTAGGCGTAAATGAGCCGTTATGTATCCCAAGCGTACATAGATTAATTAAGTAAAGTATGAAATTATAATGATACTATGTTGCTCCTTAAATTTAAAATATTTTATCTTTATTATTATTTTGTGTAGGATATTCAATAAGTCTAAACGATCAAATAAGGATGTCTAAAAACCAATTGTAAATTCTTACTAAAAAAGAAAGATGATATACTTTATTAGTAAATCTCAACCAAGAACACCTATCAAGGATAATAAAGACACCCATTAGAGATACTGAATACTGCATCAGAAGCATGAAGGATTTACATGCAATAACAAATGTTAAAATCAAAATATATAAGAATGGACCTTTAGAGACTTTTCCATAGTCTTATAGGTTTCAAAGGATGCACCTTTGTCCCTTGTACGAATCACTACTTTGGCCACACTAAGATCACAAAGAAAATCCAACAGTCTCCATTATTAATTGGCACATAGGAGCAAATTTAATTAGTCTCAAGAATCCTCAAACCCATCTCAATGAGCTATTAAAAAAAATTAAAAATAAATTAAAAATAAAAATAAAAATAATATGTATTTGAGTAATACTAAATTATACATTAATATCGAAAGTGTTACAAATATCTGTCTATTCAATGGTGAGAATTGAGATGGTAAAATAATTTTCTCATACACCCTACCCTTACCTTCAAAATGTTTTCGAGTTTGGATTAACATGATAAACAGGACATAAATGATTACATCGATATAGAATACCAATAATTTTAATTTACAAGGGGCTAATTGAAATTTCCAGGCCCTTTAAATTTGTTGCCTCCAAGCCTCCACGGACACCGCCATAAAGCACGTATTTATTCTTCCTTAATCCAAGAACAAAACCCTAATCGGAAAAACCCCCCTGAAAAAACAAAACAAAAATTTTAAAAAGAAAAAGAAAGCGATGTCGTACGACGACGTGGAGATCGAAGACATGGAGTGGAACGAGGAGTTACAGGCGTACACGTACCCTTGCCCGTGCGGCGATTTATTCCAAATCACGAAAGACGAGCTCCGAATCGGCGAGGAAATCGCCCGGTGCCCCAGCTGCTCTCTCTACATCACCGTTATTTACAACATCGAAGACTTCCTCGACAAGAAATCAAAAGAAAAGCTCGAGCCTTCGAAGCAACAACCGGTGGCCGTCGCCTGAAATATTAAACGTTTCAAAGGTGATTTTAAGTTTATTTTATCTATTAATTGACATTCAATATTACAATTTTCGAAAACAGTAGTTTAACCCAAAAAAAATTAATTTTTTTGCTCGTGTCTTAATTGATGTAATATAATCATATAAATCATCATTTATTGACTAGGTTCTTGTAGAAATGCTTATTAGCTTTGTCTAACACTAGGCTATGATTTGTGCATAATCTTTTTCTTGCCTTTGGGCTTGAAATGTCTTTGAAAATTTGAATTTAATCGATAGATTTTCCTTTTCACATGGCTTTGCAACTTATTTTGTCTCTCTTGGGGAGGTAGAGTTTCATTGTCCATGGACGGGATAGTTTAAAAATGGTTCCTAACTTTTGTATTGCTTAATGATTTGTTCTTAAGAGTTGTAATGATGATGGGCTTGTTCTGACCATAATATTCAGTATTTAATATTCAGATTCTACATGTTTTCCATTTTGCTTCAATAGTAATGTGAGTGTGTATTAGTTTCTTGAAATGAAAGCTTAACAACCATGTTATTGCCATTGATAACCTTATTGTGTAAGGTTTTAGAGTCGAATCATATTACATAAAAGAAAGGGCAAGAAATTTTTTTATTTTACATTATTGGGTAATCAGATTATGTAAATTCTACATCCTATGCTTTGCTTGCTTCCTTTCTTTGGAATATATTTGTTTACTTTGCTTTCTTCATTGTACTTTTGAAGAATAATCAGAATCAGCTTAGCAAAGTACTTTATTTTCTATTTAAAAAAAACAATGATCTTACTTATTGATGATCAATGGTGAGTTTATAGGTAGCAACCTTGGTTGTTTTAGTGTTTGTGGACAAAGCATTTTTTCTTGATCAGTTTTTGCTCTTTGCAGATGGTAGCGGCCAGGGTGTAGTTGCAAGACGGCACAATATGTTTTAACCAACGAACTTTTGACAGGGAGTCTCAGTAATTATTAGTGAGCAGTTTTTTGTATCTGACAGGTGATTGTTATAATTTTGTTATAGAGGAAACATACTTGCAATAGAGATCTGTCCTACGGGAGTTTTGCTGGTGATTGTCGGCAATTGCATACCGAAGTTTTGCCTCTGGGGAGTGATTGTAATAAGTTTATCATGTATTTATTTATTATCATAATGTGTCGTTGGATGTCCTTTTAAAGTAGTGGATCACATTAGTAAAACCTATTTTATATATGTGGATTTTGTACGGTCATTGAGAGCTCCTTCCGGGTTCATATTACTTTTTTCTGATTTAACTTTCCTTGACTTACATTTTAGCAATTATTGTACAAATAAATGGCACACTAAAGCCTCAGGCTGTAGATAGTTATTTGTATCACAAGATCTAGAGATCCTGTGTGATTTTGTTAAAAAGTTGCAGTCTCCGTGGTCTTTCTTTCGGTTTTTGAAAGATGAAAGATAAACATCGTTACAAGAAATTGCCAATTAAAACAATTGGGAAAATTTCTTTCGGCTAATCCTTTGTTGAAATAATTATTGAATTTAAGGGTTCACAACACGCAGGATGTTATGATTAAATCATTGTTAACAATAATTTAGCGTTAAATCAATGATTGAGATAGTTTAAGGTATCGTTTGTCTTTTTATTTGAAATTTAAATATATTTGAATTAGTTTGAATTTTGAATATAGTTAAATGCCTGAATTTGAGTGATGATATAGACACAAATTTTTATATAAATTTATCTTGTACAAACTGACATGACATTAATTCATTAGTTGAATGAAAATATAAAATAATAAAAACAAATCATGTGGCCTAAGTGATATTAATTCAATTAATTTTATTATACCACATCAGATTGTACAAAATAAGTTTGTACAAGAGTTTGACTATATCATTACTCTAAAAATAAATATTAAGTTATTACTTTTTTAACTTAAAAACTCTTGAAAATTAATATTTTTACATTTATACCCATACAAATTATAATGTTAAACAAATAGTAAACATCTCAAATAATATAAATAAGATAATAAATTATCATAACATAAATTATATTCAATTGAGTATAACTATTTAATATTTTATATCATATATGTTAATCAATTTTATTATAGTTTGTGATGTTTTTATATGAAAAATATTCATAAAAAATTATGAAGATAAATAATGCTAATTTGAACAAAATAAAAAGATAAAAATAATAGTCTGCCACTATGTATTATCACAAGTTATATACATATGGGTAATAATACTAATTATTAAATTTTATTTAGTTAAGGATGAAAATTAATTAATTAGATAAGGATATTTTGGAAAATATTTTTTAATGATAGCATTCAAACTTTTTAGATTAAGTAAAAAGTTAAAAAAAATTAGCTTAATAACTTAATGATTTAATTGCTGAAAAGCTTCATTAAGTTGAAAAACAAACAGACTTAATGACTTAACTGATTAAAATTAAGTCAATTAAGTCATTAAGTCAAAAAATAAATAATCTCAAAATGTATGTTTGGTATGACTTATATAATGGTTATAAGTATTTATTTAATTCTATAAGCTTTTATCATAAAATTTATTATTATTTGGTTATATTTTAGTATGTTTTTTTAAGTTTAAATAAATTATTTTACTTCTATTAATAAAAATTTAAATTTTAGATTTTTAAGAATCAAGATTGAAAAGTACATTTTTTTTAATGTTAAAATATTTAAGATATTTTTTATTTATTTGATAATTTTATTTTATATTTTTATAACATAACTTTAAATCAATAACATTTAAAAGATTTTTTTACAGTTTTTTTAGTTAATCACTCAAAATTCGAGACGGCATGATTAATTGAATAATCATTTTATACATTCATGAAGGAGAGAGGTACAAAAGCAAGTAACAAACAGAGGTTGCATTGCCGGCCTCTGGTCTTTGCCGCCCCTCCTAATGTATGTATCGTAATGAAACTAAACTAACTCCAGTCACGTGGCGGCATGCAGAAGCAGAACCTCTTAATTCCTAAGCTTCTGCAAAATTGCAACCCATCTCAGTTTCCTGTCGCTTTCTCTCTCTCTGACAAAATCATTGCTTACCTCAAACATGAGAACTCACAACATTTCTCAAATCCTCGAACATCCGAACCTCAAAACTATAATCTCAACAAATCAATCTAATTCATGCTTGCTTTTCTCCTCGACTCCTCAGCCAAGACCCACCCAACAAACCCAAACTTTCATTCCAAACACTTCTGGAGGAAACCTACCAGAAATAACCAGTGAACTGCTCAATAGCTACATCCACTCTTCTCAGTGGCATTTCATCAAACAGCTTGCACCAAAAATTACTCCCTCTCTGATTACATCAGCTCTTTTAGATCTTCACAAGACCCCTGAGTTGGCTTTCCAATTCATAAACCATCTTGGGTTTAGACGAATTCGTGATATCAAAACCCGTTGCATTGCTATCGCGGTAGTCTCTGGGTTACCAACATCAAAACCAACTTTGCAACTGTTAAAAGAGACATTGAACAGTGGCATTGCTACAATTCAAGTGGTTTTCAATGAGCTGGCAGTCGCCCGCGATGAGTTACGTATTAAAAGTAGTACTGTTTTTGATTTCTTGTTAAGGGTTTGTTGTGAATTGAAGAGAGATGATGACGCATTTAAGTGTTTTTATATGATGAAAGAGAAGGGTTTTGTTCCAAAGATTGAGTCTTGTAATGATATGTTAAGTATGTTTGTGAAGTTGAAGAGACCATATAAAGCATGGGTATTATATGCTGAGATGTTTAGGATGAGGATTAAGTCGAGTGTATGCACGTTTAACATAATGATTAACTTGTTGTGTAAGGAAGGGAAGTTACAGAAGGCAAAAGATTTTCTTGGGTTTATGGAGAGTTTGGGAATTAAGCCTAATATTGTCACGTACAATACCATAGTTCATGGGTATTGTTTGAATGGGAGAATCGAAGGGGCAAGGTTGGTTTTGAATGCTATGAAGAGTAGAGGTGTTCAACCAGATTCTTATACGTATGGTTCATTTGTTAGTGGGATGTGTAAGGAAGGAAGACTTGAGGAGGCATCTAGGATGTTAGAGCAGATGAAAGAAAACGGGTTGGTTCCGACTGCTGTGACTTATAACACCTTGATTGATGGGTATTGCAATAAAGGGAATTTGGAGATGGCTTTTAGTTTTAGGGATGAGATGGTGAAGCAGGGTATAATGCCGACTGCTTCAACTTATAATTTGTTGATTCATGAATTATTAATGGAGAGAAAGATGGTTGAAGCTGATGATATGCTAAAAGAGATGGGAGAAAAAGGGATTGTTCCTGATTCAATAACGTATAATATCTTGATTAATGGGTATTGCAGATGTGGGAATGCAAAGAAAGCCTTTAGCCTCCATGATGAAATGATACATAAAGGTATCCAGCCAACAATGTTAACTTATACGTCACTAATATTTGTTTTAAGCAAGCAGAACAGAATGATTGAAGCAGATCAATTATTTGAAAACTTTTTGGCTAAAGGTATGTTGCCAGATATTGTTATGTTTAATGCCTTGATAGATGGTCACTGCGCTAATGGTAACATTGAGCGTGCATTCTCACTATTAAAGGAGATGGACAGGATGAAGGTTCATCCCGATGAAGTGACCTACAACACCCTAATGCACGGGCGTTGTAGACAGGGGAAAGTTGAAGAAGCCCGCAGGCTTCTGGATCAAATGAAGAGAAGAGGGATTAAACCAGATCACATTAGTTACAACACTCTTATTAGTGGATATAGCAAAAGAGGTGATATGAAGGATGCTTTTAGAGTCCGGGATGAAATGTTGAGCGTAGGTTTCAATCCCACCCGTCTCACTTACAATGCCCTAATACAAGGTTTATGCAAGAACCAGGAAGGAGATCTTGCTGAAGAGCTCCTCAGGGAAATGGTTAGTAAAGGAATCACACCTGATGACAACACATACTTCTCTTTGATTGAGGGTATAGCAAGCGTCGATAAGGCTGCAGAAAGCAGTGATTCATAATGATTTGTTAGTAATATGCAACATCTTAACTACTACTGCTTCAGAACGAACATTCTTGTTTGCGCACCAAAATGAAAAGTTCTTACTTGGGAGACTGTCAATTCCTAATGTTGAAACTGTTCAAGTTAGATCCAAAGCTTGCATTTGAGTAATTTGTGACAGTAGACTGAAAAAATTTGAGTGTGGTGGCTAGCAAGAAATTTATGTATCTCAGTATTGGTCCATTTGGATGTTGGTTCTTCTTCTGTAACTTGTAACATTATACAACAGTATTTTTATTTTTCTTATTCTGTTTTCTGCGTTTCTGTTTGCGTTTTGTTATTTAGAATTGTTGATATAATTGATGCATTGAGCGCATTTCAATAAAAAATGATTCCCATACGCATTATCTATCGTGGCAAAAATGAAATAATCCATTGACAAAGGACATCATCTTTTAATCTATAGGCTTCTGCTTTTTATTCATGAAGATGGTGATACATTGATTTACTAACATATTAGCAAGTTAATTTCGGAACCACAGAGCATCTGACCGAAAAAAGTTTGTATCTTGTAGTGATTTTGCCACAGTTGCAAGGTACATTCCTTGAATCACTTCCAGTATAACCTATGCTTACAGAAACCATATTTAAATGCTACCTTAATTCCAATCTGACTTGTTTATGTTATGCATAGTCACTGGTTTGCTTTTACATTCCAAGAATTTTAGAGATATCTTTGAACTGGCTTTAAATCATACATTTGTTATTCTTAGCATATTCCAACTTTGATGTTTTCCATTGCTTCTTCTATCATGTCCTTTTTCTTTTTTCTGATCTTTGTTCAGGTGCTGCAACTTCAGCCTTTCAAAGTGGAGGTGGACTTCTATCCAAACACGGCAATTTCAGAGACCAATTAGAATGTATTATACCTGGAATCTTACAACTTTATTTGTCACAATGAAATGGGGTTGCATTTAGAATTGAACTTGTTAAACAAGTGGAAATGTCTTATTTGCCACACTGATCATATTGGAGCATGTCATTCTCCACTACATGCTGATGGGGGGCATTGTGTCCCTCATGACGTTGAAGGGGCAAAGTCTTTTTATCCTGCAGAAAGAAGAACTTGGATTATTTGTTTCTGCAGAAAGCCACCATGATAAGCAACAAAAAAATGAGTTGTTGTTTGAGAATTATTGTGATTTATGAAAGGTTTAACAGTCAAAGTAGATCATGAACACTGAGTCAGCAAACTTAAAATTTCAATAAAAGGTTGATTTTCATGATTTGACGCATCAGGAAATTATCATAGGCTTTTCTAAAATTTAATATCTTTTAACCACATCCAATCTTCTTTAATTATTGAAATATTGCACAATGGGTGCCTTTTCTTGGCTTTTATGTTTGTGGGATCACATGCACCATGCACCCAATACCTGAATAGACTGCCATCATGTACTATATTATCCTCTATTGTTTTTCTCCAGAATGCATTTGCAATCACTTTGGTCTTTATTATTTAAGCTTTGAGTAAGAATCATAGGATTCAAACCTTGTTATCTGAAAACAGAAATATATATGGGAACGTTTGTAGGGCACATAGTACCTGGTTTGTCGCTCACTTTCCTTGGCCTATGGCACACCATCAACACCATCAGAGCCTACTGTCTCAAAGGCTCTTCTAAGTTTACGGTAAGGTTCTGGTACCCATACAATGGCCCCTTTTCAACACTGAAGCACTTGGAACTCATTTTCATCTTATCTTTCTCCCTTTTTTCAATTTTCATGCAAATATTGGACTTTCCTTATTTTCACTTTGCTTTCAAGCTTGACAACTTTGAGCATGCAACGATGTTTCTCCATCTTGCCATATTTGCTTGTTTCACTATCTGTGCTGATATAACTCAGACATCTGAGATCCTATCTGGAATTCCTGGAATCCTTGTAGCTTCTGTTTTTGGTCAAGAGCTTTTCCTAATTCATTTCCACTCAGCTGATCATGTTGGGCTCGAAGGACATTACCACTGGCTCTTGCAGCTCGTAGTGTTTGTCTCCCTTGTGGCAGCTCTATCGGCTACTAGTTTCCCAACATGTTTTCTTTCAGCTCTTGTTCTTTCAAATTCAGTTGTGTTCCAAGGGTGTTGGTTTGTGAACATGGGGTTCATGCTCTGGTCTCCTGACTTTGTTCCACAGGGATGCACCATGCAGTTGGCAGAGGCCAACAGTACTGACATGCATGGAGCCATCACTTGTGGATCTAGTGAGGCAGATTCTAGAGCAAGGGCACTGGCTAACTTGCAGTTCAGTTGGATACTCTCTGGCATACTGATATTAACAGGATCCATTTGCCTGATATTAGCTAAAAAATGTAGCCAAAGGGGCAAGGCAACTGAGTATGAGCAGCTTCACAGTAGAGTGATAGATCCTCCTATAGCAATTAGTCTGTACCAGCAAGCTCATCCTTAAGATGATGTAGTATGTCAAACAGGGCAATTTCATGTCTACTTAAGGCTTTTGGAGCTATTCAAAAAAATAAGTTGATTGTATAATTCAATACCTCTACATTTGCTGAGTATTTCTTGTAGATTACTTTCTATTATACTACTAGTTCCTTATCAATTATTTATGTATATATGCTTTTTGTTGAAGTCTGAGATTTGTTTAACTCAAAAGCTCTTAGTAACAGGCATCTATATGCTTAAAGTGCAAAATCATCCATATGCTTAATGTGCCAAATTGATGACCTAGGAACTTGGTTCCTCTCTAATTTTAAAGTTAACATCTCCAAGAATGAACACATTACGAAAAGCAGTTAACAGACTACAAGTTTTAAAACACCAGTAACCCTCACCCCCCCCCCCCCCCCCCAAAAAAAAGTGAAACGCACCGGTACATATGTAAGTTCTACACGCTTAATTTTCAATTGAGAAGGGCTTTCCAAACAGCAAACGCCTGATTAGACCATGTTGCTAGAGTGATTACCGAAGAGCATTTAGATAGAGAAACTCTTATACACTCACTTTAGATTTCAAACAGCATGGAAGGCAGCCTTGGTCTTAAGGGTAACTAAAATAAACTATAAAGAGAGTAAAAATCATTCCATTGAAGTAAGTACATTCTCTGAAAGTGCAACATGAAGATGTTCTTGTGCCACTTAGAGTCTAAGACTGAAACTGCCTTAATATGAAATTAACTTGAATGGGTTTGGTCCAGTTTTATTAAATATAGTATGAATTTTATTATCTAAGTTCTTAATGGCAGGAGATGCTTCCAGCATTATTATTTTCTCGATCAAACATATAGTTTGGAAGGCAGTCTTGGGGTAAGGGTAACCTCCAGTGGTGTTGCTTTAGGAACAGTCATCCCAGGGCTTTCACGCATGTCAACTAATGTGTCTGAAACTGACCCTAACTTGAATGCATGAAGCAGGCGTGCTAAGGTCAAGTGGAGTACTTGAAGAGCGAATGAGATTCCTGGACACTTCCTTCTACCAGAACCAAATGGTAAAAATTCAAAATCCTGACCCTTGACTTCCAAATTGGCATTTTCATTTAGGAACCTCTCAGGTATAAATTCTGAAGGGTTTGCCTATATGCTGGGGTCATGATGCATCTTCCACAAGTTAACTATAAGCCGTGTGCCTGCTGGGATGTGGAAGCCTCCAATGATGCAATCCTCCATGGCCTCACGTGGAGCTGAAAGTGGAAGCGCAGGGTATAATCTCAATGTTTCTTTGACAATTGCTTGCAAGTATATCAGGTTCTTTATATTAGATTCCTCAACTTGCCGATTGTTTCCAACATGGATACTGAGCTCATCTTGTGCTTTTTTTAGCACATGGTGATTGTTCAATAGTAG
This sequence comes from Citrus sinensis, assembly GCF_022201045.2. Lineage (NCBI taxonomy): Eukaryota > Viridiplantae > Streptophyta > Magnoliopsida > Sapindales > Rutaceae > Citrus > Citrus sinensis. The sequence goes on along the minus strand of NC_068563.1, from coordinate 4,092,403 downwards.
AGACAGTGCCCATGTAAGAGTGACCACTGTAGTGTCATTGCCTCCTAATATAAGGCTCTGCACAATGAACACAGGCGCCAAGTAAGATGATCAATTACAGCCCATCAATCAGATGGTGGCCACAAATATTTTAGTTTTGACTTCATATCTTTTTTGGTGCAAAAAAATATTGTTCTGGTATTCTCATATCTTGTTAGGCACAATAAGACAATCTATATTTTTCTACTATAATTCCCAAAGTATCTAAATTATTCCAGTGATTTATAGTTGCTTATAGATGATAAGCAGATATAATTCATAGGCATCCCTCCATCTCACCACATGTTTTAGAGTTTGTTTGCTTTTGCTGCAAGACCGAAGGATGAACCATCTTATTCTTAATTTTTATTAGGAGAGATGAGAGCATTGTCAAACTAAATTTCTTTACTTCACGTTTGCACAGTCCTTTTAGATATGTGGTTCTTAATTGCGCTCTGATTGTATTAACTGAAGTTACAGAGTTGCCGGGACATACCAAGCAAGTGGACTTAATGACAGTATCGGCATCCTCAGCAGAAGTCTTACCATCATCCAGAACGGACACCATGACATCAATGAAGTCTTTCTCCTCTTCCTTGATGCTCTTGTTGAGTCTCTTATGACGATGCTCGTACACCAACCTACCAAACAGAGTGTCCAACTCCTTAGCTGTTTTCTTCATTTGACCTGTATATCCGTTCACAACATCTAACCAACCAAGAAACGGAATGTTATCCGAGGGCAAAAGCAACCCTACTAGGTAAAAGAAATTGCCCAAAGCCTTCTGGCATTGTCTTGAATCCTGATCATCAGCATTTGTGTCACGGCCAAAAAATCTTTTACCAGCAATCACTCTCAATATAATGTTCATTGCCAAGTCCCCAAACCTGTCCTTCATCTCCACGTCAGCAAGGCCTCCATTTTTCACACATAGTTCGTACAACTCCTTAATGAAAATTTTGGTTTCAATGTCACGAACTTGCTTGATCAGCTCAAGCTGATGATTTGAGAGAAGCTCAACTGTGGCTAATTTCCTAATATTGCGCCAATATGGTCCGTAAGGAGCAAAGCCCAGCATGGCATGGTCATAACCCATGAGCTTCACTGCTAAGAATTTTGGACGTGAGGAGAAGAGCTTGTCATTGGTGGTGAAACATTCTTTTGCCACTTCCCAGCTGCTAATCACAAGCGCTTGACGAATTCCAAGGCGGATCATGAAGGCTTTTCCATACTTGTCAGCCATCTTCCCAAGTGTTTGATGTAGCAGCTGGTTCTTTTCGAGGAGATGAAGGTGACCGATAAAAGGCCATGCTCCCTCCGGCTCTGGTGGCCTGCTGCCTCTCTTTCTGTTCCTATTGGTAGTGTTTGTAGCCACATAGAGGCAGATAATCGCAGCAAGAAGCGCACAGAAGCATATGATTGCTTGAAGCTGAAGGGAGAATTCCATGGTTTGTCAGTGTTGGTGAAACTAGAATAATATTGAAGATTTTCTTTGTATATATCTCCACTCTTTTGTAATAGACCATAGATATAAAATATTCTAGTGGTAAATAAGGCATGGGTTTTTTGGCACAAAAGGACACCACTTGTGCAAGCTGTGACTTAACCCTATTAGGAAAATTAGGACCACAATTTAGTAGAAAGGTGGCACGTTAATGCGAGTTCTTGTCTTATTCTACTGGCTATATATTGAAGAATTTTCAACCCCAAGATGATGCAGATGAACAACAAGACTTTGCAACAATTTCTTCACGGAACTTCCATGTTGATTGTTGAAATATATGGCTAACAAGATGATTCTTGGCTTCTTATTACTCAATTTTTGTTGGGTTAAAAAAATCTAAAACAAAACACGGCTATTAGATATCTAACGTTGCTTGCATATGCGCTTTGGTTTCCGGTGACAGAAGCTTTGGCAATTATATATTTGAAGTCTTCCATATCATTGGTTACTTGCAGCAGGCTGCAGTAAAATGAACTAAATATGATAGGCCAGATGCAGAAACTTTTTATCTCCAAAGGCAAATGCTATAGTTGCTGCAATTTTCTGGTTATGTCATGTAGTCATAAGGTTAGTTTTCTCCTAAATAAATGAACTAAACTAAATAAAAAATAAGTCATTCCATTCTTTGTAAATGCATTTTCTGCTTGTGCTCATAGAATTGTTCTAATGCTGGTGATCAGTACAGTAATTATTCGTCTTGCTATGTTCGTTATGATACATAATCAGATATATATAAGAGGTCGGCTTTTATAGGGAAGAGTTTAGTTATCAAGATAATAGTAACTGGAAGCTGATTACAGACTTGACACTGTTACTAGAGTAAGCACCAGAGAGCATTTAGAGACAGAAAAGTTTTTAGTACTCAAATAACATTGGAAGGCGCCCTTGGGGTAAGGGTAACCTCCAATGGTGTTGCTTTAGGGACAGTCAGCCCAGGGCTTTCACTCATATCAACCAATGTGTCTGAGACTGTCCCTAAGTTGAATGCATGGAGCAGGCGTGCCAATGTCAAGTGCTGAACCTGAAGAGCGAATGAGATCCCCAGACACTTCCTTCTACCAGAGCCAAATGGTAAAAATTCAAAATCTTGACCATTAACATCCAACTTGGCATTTTCATTTAGGAATCTATCAGGTATAAATTCTGACGGGTTTGCCCAAATGCTGGGGTCACGATGCATCTTCCACAAGTTAACTATAAGCCGTGTGCCTGCGGGGATGTGGAAGCCATCAATGGTGCAATCCTCCATGGCCTCACGTGGAGCTGAAAGTGGTAGCGGAGGGCATAATCTTAATGTTTCTTTGACAATTGCTTGTAAGTATATCAGGTTCTTAATATCAGATTCCTCAACTTGCCGATTCTTTCCAACATGGATGTCAAGCTCATCTTGTGCCTTTTTTAGTACATGCCGGTTGTTCAATAGAAGAGATAGTGCCCATGTAATTGTGGTCACTGTGGTATCATTGCCACCTGATATTACGCTCTGCAAAATGAACAAGAGTACACAGAGAGATGGTCACTTAAATAGTTATCATTCCAGTAATCTGTATTTACTGATAGATGATGAGCAGATGGATTTCATTGGCTTCCCTATATCACCTTTTATTTTAATTTAGCTTTTGCAGAAACAAAAATTCAATCGTCATATTCTCAACAGTTTTCAGGAGAGATCAGACCCTAGCCAAATTAGGTTCTACTTTTCTAGTGCTTTTGCATCTTCATCGTAGACAGTAGTTAATTTCTCTCTAATTGTGTAAATTTCTGTAGAATTCCCAGGGACTTACCAAGCAAGTGGCCTTAATGACAGTATCGGCATCCTCAGGAGAAGTCTTGCCATCATCCATGACAGACAGCATGACATCAATGAAGTCTTCCTCATCCTTGTTGATGCTCCCGTTGAGCCTCTTATGATGATGCTCGTGCACCAGCCTACCAAACACATCATCCAACTCTTTTGCTGTTCTCTTCATTTGACCTGTGTATCCCTTTACAATATCTAACCAACCAAGAAATGGAATGTTATCTGAGGCCAAGAATAGCCCTAATAGATATAAGAAATCACCCAAGGCCTTCTGAAATCTTTTTGATTCCTGATCATCAGCATTGGTGTCACTACCATAATATCTTTTACCAGCAATCATTCTGACTATAATATTCATTGCCAAGTCCTTAAACCTTTCCTTCATCTCAACAGCAACATGACCCCCATTTTTGGCACATTGTTCGTGTAGCTCTTGGATAAAGACTTTGACTTCAGTGTCACGAACATGCTTGAGCAACTCAAGCCGATGATTTGAGAGAAGTTGGACTGTGGAAAGTTTTCTAACTTCTCGCCAATACGATCCATAAGGAGCAAAGCCAATCATGGCATGGTCATAACCCATAAGCTTGACAGCTAAGGATTTTGGACGTGTGGAGAAGAGCTTGTCATTGGTGGTGAAACATTCTTTTGCCACTTCCCAGCTGCTAATCACAAGTGCTCGATGAATTCCAAGGTGGATCAAGAAGGCTTTTCCATACTTATCAGCAATTTTCCCAAGTGTTTGATGTATTAGCTGGTTTGATCCTACCAGGAGATGAAGGTGACCGACACAAGGCCATGCCCCTGCCGCTTCTGGTGGCTTCCTGCCTCCTTTCTTGTTCCTTTTGGCATTGCTTGTAGCCGCATAGACACAGATAATTGAAAAAAAAAGAGCACAAAAGCCTACGATTTCTTGCGGATGAAGGGAGAATCCCATTGTTTTTCAGTATTAGAGAAACTAGATCTGTAATTCCGTATTTAAGACTCTTTGTACATTCAAATATGCTTATGTCCCAATCTGTTTATCGGACTAGAATTATAAAACATTGTAGCGGGAGACAAGGTTCAGAGAGTCCACAAATGAAGCCTGACAAGGTTCAGATATTCCACCAATTCTGCCCAAGAAAGATTATGTGGAAAGAGTATGGAGCATGGAGCATGTAATAACAACAATTACTGCACGGAACATCTGATAAGTGATAACTATCAAGAAGGCAACTACAATTGAGCTTCTGGTAGCTTCTGGTAAGACTCTGTCAACACAAACCAAAAATAAAAAAAGAATACAACTCTTTAATAATCGTCGTTGCTGGCATAGGCAGATTGTACTCTTTTCAAGAGTTTTTGACCTTTTGGTCTTTAAATTATTCAATAAATCTTTGGTTGCTACAGTGAAGCAAAGTCTGTGGGCTATCTATGAAGTCTTACAGTTAACATGCTCTTTAATCAAAGAAAATAAATTAATAAAGAATAAAAGCCACTCCATTCATTGTACCTGCATTCTCTCCAATTGCAGGATGAAGATGATCTTGCAAAATGGTTATTGAGGCATCAACATCAAGCATAAGTGGATGATGCAAAAATCCATTGCTCCCCTAAGACTCAATGTGCTATAACTTTGCCCATTCAAGTTGAAATGGGTTTGGTCTAATATTTTTAAATCACAAAGATGGTCTAGGTTACAAGGAAATTAGAGAAATAGAAGGATCACTAGCTATCAAATTGAAGAAAAATATTTCAGGAGTGAAAATCAAATCCCTTCTTGGATTTGATGTGAGCAAAGTTCGAAACTCAAAACTTTTAGTCTTTCGAAAAATATTTTATCGGTTGAACCACCTAGTCTGTGATATAATTTGAGAACCAATTAAAATCCTGCACATATGGTGTCGTGTCTATAATTCTTTGTACAGCTTATAATTCTTTCATCTCATACACCAATCACCTTGAGCTGCCACGTCTATTTCCACAATTTTATCTAAAATATAAAAGAAAATAAGAACCGCCAAGAATGGAAGATGAAGTTGCTTTGCTATCTAAGTCTCTGAATATGACTAGTTGAAATTAGAAATGTAGTTATAAATTGACTTTATTAACCAATCTTATGGATCATTTGATCCAATTTAATTATCTAAAAAATGTCTATCAAGCAATCAACAATTGCCATTTTTATTAAGTTTACCATGTCAAAAAACAAATTCTTGAACCAAACTCAGTTTTGCTATTTGCCAGTCTGGTGTAGAAATCCAAAACAATCAAGTTCTACATCAATTGAAGAAAATTGTAAAACATACAAACTTGATATAAAAGAATACACAATAAAGCACCAGCAGCTAAAGTTTCTGCATTTCTCACTCAGACTCCTCAACAGAAGCTTCAATTCGGAGAAGAACAAATCCTACAGCCACTCCAATAAGAACGAGGCCATTCATGATTGCTGCAATCCTGAAAATTTCACTTGCTGCATTGCATGTAGATGTTAGCACACCGCCACTTTGACCTTCGCCTTTCCCTGGAGCTCTCACTGAGCTCACAATCTTTGCAAAAGCCTGCTCAGTTGATACTGGCATGCCTAATGAGGTGAGACTGTTTTGTGCTTTCAGCCCACCAAAAGAGTTGAGTCCTGTGATGTAACTCACTTTCACACTTCTTCTCCTCCTGCATGAGCCTGCAGCAGCAGTGGCAGAAATGAATGTTGCCGGAGAAAGTGTAGCTGACGCTGTTGCCATTATTGACCTTCACCCACAACCTATAATAGTAAAAAAACACAAACGCGAAAAGATTGTAAGTGATATTAGATATGTAAGTTGAATTTTATTTACATGAACTAGAGAACTTGAGAAGTTCAATTAATTCACCTGCTTGTGTTTGATATTTTTGTGTTTCTTTCTATTCGGGTAATTACAGAGATAATGGGAGGCAAAGGCAATGGAAATGAAAAATTTGTATGCGAGGGAGAGGATAAGGTGCCAGGTGGGGAGAGGATGGTTGGTTGACAAGAAGATTAGATGAATGTGAAACTTTAAATATTGGCCAAGAAAAATGAGACACTGAACTTGCCAATAGAGACTGACCAGTGACCACTAGTTTGAGCCATATTATTTTATCATCTTGAGGTCCCATATTGCGGTGAACAAATCAGGACCGTTGGGTTATAACATTGTTCAAAGTGATTATTTTCTCTTGAATAAGCAGCACCAGCTTAGGTTACATCATTGTTCAAATTGGTTATTTCTCTCAAATCAGCAGCACCAACCATTTTTACATGAGACATAATATGATACACGTCATATGTTCCCTAGCCTTCTTTTGAAATGGTGAGTAAAAATTGAAGATATTCAACAAAACCAACAATTAAAAATTAAAAAAAAAAAACCAAGAAGCAAGCCGCAGGATTCTAATCAATAGCTCCAATTGAAAAGCAGAAACTAAAACTATGCAAGGCCACGACCCCAAGGGGAAGAGCATGAGTTGCATACTTCTTGTAACAGAATTACACTGGGATAAATAAGTTACTAACATATATTCTCTTTGACGAATTGCAAGTGGCTCATATCCTGAAGTTGGAAACTTGAAATACCTAACTGTTTACAAGAAAAGTTTTGCAACTATATCGCAAACATAACATTCACATAAACATAAAAGAAGTTTGGTATGGAAATATATTCAATTTTTACTCCTACTTCGTTTGGCTTTGCTCTGAGAACCAACACCCTGGACAATGTGCACCTTTATAGTATTTTGCATTTTTCTCGAATGCGTGAATTCACATATGCAAATGTCATCTTTTTTCAATTTTTTAGCACGGCAGAAAGCACTCCATCCTTTAATTCCTTGTCGACCGTCCTTCCAGATATCAAGCTGTCCATGAAATGAGTACCCACGCTCGTCCAGTATGGTAATCTTTTTGGCTAATTTAAGTCCAAGATCCTTCAGGACATGTGATGGAACATGCTGCAATATGAACAGAAAGTTTTCAGAAACTATGCAGTAACAGCTAAAACACTAGTCCAGAATCTTTCAAGACATGAGCCATGATTATTACCAAATAATTCTTCCTCGTCCCTGCCCATGCCTTTGACACAAAATAAGGATTTGGATACAGGCCATAATCTCCCACATCAACTTCTAGCAGGTTGATGTCATAAACTGCTTTAGATCCTCCAGCCTTAGCCACAGCTCTTTTCTTAGATTTTCCTGCATCAAATTAACAACTAAATTATAATTATCTCACACAAATCGATGCAAGCACTGTGTCATATTCACACACACATATAGAATACACCAACTGTTAAATTAGGAAAAATAAAGAATTATATAACATTTGCCATTGTTAATACCAATATTTATCCTGCCTCTGCAGCTTGTGATTGCTGTCATTTCATCATCATCATCTTCTTCTTCAATATAATCTTTGTCAGCAGCACTGTCGTTATCACCAACCTCAAAAACACTATCATCTTTGCAGTCTTCTTCTGCCTCCTCTCCTCCTATCTCTTCTTCCTCTGTTTCTTCCTCCTCATCCTCAACCCACAGGTCCTCTTTGTACGATTCTGTCTTCTCAATTCCCGATTTCCCCATAATTTTTACATTGAACCAACAGTCACCATCATATTTTAACACCAAAATATCAGCAGTTTCTAAAGAATTATCGTTGACAAACTTCTGCCAACCATCTAGGAAAAACACCCCTTTGTCACAGTAAGCCACATTCACATGCCAATATTCTCCAATGTGATTAATGAGCATGACCTTCTCAGGTTTCAATGGGCTCAAGTATGCTATAAAAGCATCCGGAATGTGCTACAAAACAAAACTTCACATTAATCTCAAAAGGAAATGTATCTCATTCTGTAATTTTTCTCTTCAACATAATCTTCTCTGAGTTCTAAAATGCATGGAATTGTCTAAATAAGTATATATATAATGAAATGAATACATGCGCAACATTAAACAATTTTCTCTAATCAAATTTACCAAAATGCAAATTTCAGGTTCTATTATACAGTGAATACTGCATTTAAAAGAGATCATATAACATAGGAAGTTGGAAGCACACAATGCTAAAGTGAGAATACAAAAAGCATTCTTTACTATTGGATCCCCATTATCTACTAAGATGCAACCAGAAAATTATCAAAAGCAAATAAGAAATGTATCGCATGCTTCCTTCAGCCGTAATAGCTTTCCATGGTTGGCCACATTTTTTTTTTTTAAGTAACAGACACACATCGTTTGATTTCTTTCACTGTGCCCAAAAGTCAAACTTAGGAATAATTTTGGACTATAAGACACCCAGTAGTCAGAAAATTAGCATTGTAATATCCCAAATAGTTGGCCTCACAGGAAATTAATCTTTGAGATTTGTTGGACAACAATAAGGTCATGCTATTTAACCCATATCTTTCAGTGGCCACGGCTGACTGCATGACCCCAAATTTCTGCGTAGAGCCGCAAAACAAAGTTCACTTGGTCATGGTTCTGCTTATACCATTTATTATTGAACATGCAACCAAATATTTTTTGCATCAAATATGCCTTCACCATTCTCAAGTTCAATGAATAATCGGTTATGGAGCTGCTGCATAAAAAATAACAAGAAGCAACAGAAACAAAGGCAGGAGAAAACTGATCCTCCACATAAACGCAATTTACCTAAGCATTCATCAAGATGTACACCCACAGTTCCATACAAATAAAATAATATCGATTCACAGGATCACCAAGAATTCATCCAGATGAAAGTGTATATGTAGTGGTGTAGCTTAGTAAATAGCCAAAAATATATGAATTGAACAAATTATCAAAAACACTAACAGGGCGCATCTAAATTTTCTAAGATATCTTGAGGTGGTACAAGAGTTTGAGATTTGAATCTTGCTCATGCCAGAATTGAAAAAGGGCTTTAGTTTACATTTATATACTATTTTACTACAATTACATGTGAGTAGCCACATTGAATATGGAAAGTGCCCAATTTTCCTAGGGTTCCTTGGATAATAAGTTGAGCAGTTGCCATATGTAAAATATCAACATGCACAAACAACAAGAAATGCTGGACAAAAGCATCCATCTCCTTAAACATAATTTACCGAAAGATCCATCTAGATATTTGCTAATTGTTCATGTGCTTTGTCCTGATCAAAACCGTAATTTTGTAAGCTCAATTACACTATATATGTTCACACTTCACACTTCCACTAACCACTATTTATAAATAATCAACAAAGCATGTACTGCACATGAATCATCAATAAGAAGCATTGAAAAGAAATTAACAAAAAATTGATCCGGCATTATGCAAACCAACTCAAAATCTCAGATAATCAATACCAACCATTCAATCTAATCAATTCGGTAATTCCACATCCATACACATCTTAAATGTTCACAAAAGCAACATAAGCTCTCTATCTCCTTTGATTTCACTAGAAACATCAATTCATTAAATCCAGTCGGACTCCCATATTTACCCATTAAAGGCCACTTACAATGTGTGCTAAACCAAATGATCTAGGCACTAATCATCTCCTTATGGACAGAATATACAAAGATCAGTTTAGAAATGAACATAAATTAAGAATTATTATCTTAAAATTGATTAATAATACTTCACATCACATTAGATCACGACATTCCATACAATTCAAACTTAGCAAAAGCATCATATACAACAATTAGCTATATTCTTTTCAAGCCTAACAAATTTATTCACACTTACTACTTTTTTTTCTTTTTCGTTTTTTTTTCAACCCATCAACTGTAAAAGAATAAAGCTGCTAACTTTACATCATCTAATATCATGAAACGGCCAAAGAAAATCCATTTTCGATTTCCATAAAATTCAAGAAACACCAAAGAATAAAAAGCTGAAGAAAGTCAAGTCATTTACCAATCTATTAGAGCTTTTCTCCGGTAGGTACACTTTGAAGAAGCCAGGAATGCACTTAGCCATTCCTCTGCGTAGGTATAGAAGAAGATTCCGGCGATTTCAGCGGCGAAATTTCGGTGGTCTCGGACGGTTCGATTTGGGTTTGTCTCTTCGGTTTCACTTGTGCAGCGGCGCCGAGGTTGTGTGCGGGGTTCTGGGCTGCATGCGGCGGATTAGGCGTAGGTCCTTTTCCCTTTGTTTTAAGGGTTTGTGATTTTTCCAAATCGGAGGGAGGGTCTGTGATTTTTGGGTAAGTTCATCTGTGATTACTAGGTGAATGTACAATTGGAGTTAGCGAATCTTTTTGAATTGGAATTGATTGTATTAATCCTTTTCTCCGAAAACTCTTTTTCTTTTGTTCTTTGTGGTTCGTATATGGGGTTTCCAATGGGACTCTGGATCTTGAAGAAAATTGAAATAAGCTTACTGTTTGTGGCAAGTGTTGTTTTCTTGTTGCCATTTTTATGATCAGTTGGTGGTGAAGATGAAAGAGAAGCTCTCTGTATTTTTAGAAGTTCTAGCAAGTTGCTTTTGTTGCATGGAAGGAAGTTGGTATAGTTGAGGATATTTTAATTTTCCATGGCTTGAGGGTCTGTTTGGTTTCGAAAAGCACTTTTGAAAATTACAACATATGTCTCAAAGATACCTTTTTAGTTTTTTATTTTTTATTTATTCGAATATAATATTTTACAGGATAAAAATCTATTTAGTCCTTATATTTTAATATTAGTATCTATTTAATTCTTATATTTTTTAAAATATCTCGAAATATCTCTACCGTTAAAGTATTGATACCCTTATCGTTACTTTTTATTTATTTTGGCTTACTTTTACAATATTATCCTTTTATAATAATTTTTTATTTAGACATTAATAAAAAAAATAATTAAATTACCAATTTAATCCTAAAAATAAAAATAAAAAATATATTAATTTTTAATAATAAAAAATTAAATTGTCAAAAATTGTATGCAAACTAACAAGTGTGCAAATGGTGCTTGCAAAAAAATTAATATAATTTTTTTATTTTCTAGAGTTAAATTGATAATTTAATTATTTTCTTTTTATTAATGTCGAAACAAAAAAAAGTATTATAAAAAGATAATATTGTAAAAGTAAACTAAAAGAAATAAAAAGTAACAGTATGTGTATCAATACTTTAACGACGGAAATGTTTCAAGGCATTTAAAAAAATATAAGAACTAAATAGACATTAATCTTAAAATAAAGAGACTAAATAGACTTTTACCCAATTCTACACATGTAAAGTTTTGTTGACTTATTAGAGTATCAAATACGTGGGTATCATTTAGTTAAGAAAATAAAATCTCTTACTTTAAAATGAAAACACAAAACCAAACGTATCATCAGTTTTCGGGGCCCCAAAATTTGATCCTGAGCTAAAAAAATAAGTTTTATTTTTCAGATCATATCTTTTTAAAAAAAAATAATTCGACAATTCAAAAGATTTGATCAGTTTTTGGAAATGAGCAAATAAAAAGAAATCATTTTGAAGTCGTGGTTTAATTTTGAAGAACATTACAACTTGGGGCATATTGAATTGCCCACTTAGATAAAATCAGCTCACATTGAGCCTCACCTAATTGGTTTTCAATTCAGAATCTTACATTACATTGAGAAGAATTGTAATCACTATCAAAAGATTATAACATTGACAGCAACTCATTCTGAAGAGAAAACGACTACAAATGCAAGACATGCTCCTGCTGCTGGAGAACATCTTGGTTCCTCTCCATGATATTATGATACAAATCTAATCAATGGTCAAATAGCTCCAAAAACAGTAATATAAGCCTATCCATCAGAGGCCTCTGACGAAGCACATAAGCTAATGTATTACACCTCTAGCATAATGGCATATATGTATAATATGCCATTCAGTTTTTAACGGCATAACATCTTAAAATTTAGATTATTCTATATTTATGCATAAAATACTGAAACTTCGAGAAGAATGTTTTCTGTCTTGATCATCTCAAAGAAAAGAGTATCTCCTTCATATTAGTCGCCTCGAAAAATTCAGCCAATCCTGTCAAAATATACTACAATTCAGTTTAAATGCAACAGCCAACCTGCTTTCATCCGAATCCTGTTCTATGATGCATTCATCCCCACTCAAGCACTTTCGAGCAAATGTGGCCAGCACATACTGCACAAGCAAAAGGAGCAACTTAAGAATAAATCAGAAGGAAAAGCTAAAACAAATTACATTAACAGTCTACAGGGGAAAAAATAATTGCATTAACAGACAAGCAGTTTAAAGCTCACCACATGATGCATCTGCAAGTTACTCGCCTGCAAGAAAACAAGGAAGGAAGGGTTTTTAGGATTGAAGATTCTGGCAGCATTAATTGCTCCCCGTCTTTCTTCCACTGAAAGTGATTTCCATGATTTACAAATATCGATTCCCATGTCTTCAAGCAAACAAATCAACTCATTTCTATGTCAACTTTGAAAGCTAGTGATGAATGAGATTAATTTGTAAACACACTGCTGCACAAAACATGGTACTGGTATCGACATATTAACTTCCTCTTACCTACAATGCCTGTTCGGCTCTCATCCTTCACACAATGTTTGGGTTTATAGAATTTGGTGGTATCAATCTTAAGGTCCAGATGCTAAATCTCACAGTTATCTATACCAAATATAACAACTTGGAAATTTGAATTCTTTCTGTATTGGAACAGTATTTTGTATCCAAAGCAGATTGAATGACATTCCAAAAATTCATTCCAACCGTCTCCAAATTTCCTTCATCTTTTATAATACCTACTCGTGAAACATTACCATTAGGACTTAGTGATTGTAGCATCAAACGAGAGTTCATCCCCAAATATTTTCACAAACCTTGGTGCATCTGCATTTAGGTAAACAAAGTTAGATTATCTATGTATTAGGAAACAAGAAAAAGTGCTTCCATAGCTAGCTATCATAAGGTTACAATCACTAGATGAAGGTTACAAAAACAAGAAGATTTATCCCATTGTGAACACAACAAAGAAGAAGAATTTGAAATAAGCTTCTCATGCGCAAGACCATCACAAACTTATCATTCAGAGTGAAAGCTGAGATGAAGTTGGTAATCATGAAACGTCTAGCAACTTAAAATTCAAAATTAAGGACGCAATTAAAAAAAAAATGGAACATCAGTTGTTTGTTTCCTCAGGTGCCAAAATCAATATGACAGGTTTGCTTGCTAAAATATAGTTAACAACCAAAAATAAAACATAAGACCCATAATTTTTATTCTTTATATTTTTTTTGTTTTAAAAGAAAAAGGCTGTCAAAAACAACTTATAATTTGGAAAGCAAGAGTTAACATATTAAAGTTGTGAAAATTTACCAGTTCTTTATCATCAATGGTGAAGGCAAGGATCTCCCCGAAAAAATGAAAAGGTTCCTCCTCCATGGAACTGGACATCATGAGTTCTGCTCAACTTTTAGCTTAAATTTTTCTTTTTAATAAAGAAAGCAAATCCATTACATTAATTCAGATATTAGACATAAAATTTAAGCTAAAAGTTAGGAATTTTGCAAATTACCCTCCAAGAACTCTTTTGTCTTGCTGACTTTGAAAATGTAGCTTTACGTCTGAATTGTTAAGCAGGCCTTGCCAGTTTGGGCATATGGGGTTGCTGAAGGCAGCTGAAACTAAGCAGTAGGAGAGCAGCAAAGGCAAAGCCAGTTCAAGTGCTTTTTTAAAAGCGCTTATTAAATGCTTTTCTAAAAGCATGTTCTTGCAGAAGTATTTATACAATGTGCTGCTTTTGGGGGGGGAAAAAAATAGCTTATATAATTAGTTAATACTTTTTATCAATCTAAAATTGTACGATGATTCTTAGAATGGTCTGGCTTATTAATGGAAGATAATGTCGAGTGCTTTCTGGAGAGCACTTAAAATAATTAAATACGTCTAATTGGGCCACCCTTGCTCGGACTTAGCGCGTAAATGGGCTAGACTGGGCCTCCCTCACTCATGTAGTAGAATTATGGACTCTACAAAGTACAAACCCCATCCCGAAATTGCAAATTTCTCGTTAGGAAAAATTACAATAATAGACAAAATAAAAATCCGATTTCTCCACAAGAATTTCTTTTCTTTTTTTTAAATCATTGTTTGCCTGTATACATTTTTTTTTTTTTAATTTAAGGATACTTGGCATGGCTTTTGAATTGAAAGAAACAATTTTCTGCTAGATGGCATTTCACGTAGGTTCATAGCTTTCACGTTTTATCTTGGAGAACCTCTGCATCTTGGGTTATATTGAACTGCATGCCTAGACATCGCCCATCTAATCTTATGAGCCACCTCTGTCATGCACCTTTGATAATTTTTTGTGAGCAGAGGCACATCATCTACAAGTGATGAGAAAAAATACCAAAAGAAAATATTATGACTGCAGCTCATTTATGCCTCTGCAACTAGTGTTCTTGCCCTTGTAGTAACTGTTCAGCAGAAGCTTTAAAAATGAATGTCTAATTCTTTGGAATCACTTAACTATACTGAGACTATGAAAACCATCCATTCACTAGAAAAAGGCATAGATACTTCAATTTTAAGGCATGAAGCAGTAAATGAGCACAAAATGAATCTCGGAACCAATCGGCATCGGATATCAGTAACAGATCATGTTGGTTCCTCTCCATGATATTATGATGTAAATATGATCTATGATAAAGTAGCTCCGAAAAATATAGCAGTGTAAACATAACCATTAAATTTTAAAGCCTCCAACAAAGCACAAGAGCTAATGTACTACATACACCTCTAACATAAATGTCAAATTGTTTGAAGCTTGAGACATATTACATATACGTATAACATGCCATTCCAATCCTAATATATAAAGCTCTGCTTCTTACAGGCAACAGTAACTGCATAATGTCTTATAAACTTAGATAACTCTTTATGCATGAAATACTGAAACTTTCAGAAGAATTTTCTTCATCTGGATCATCTCAAAGAAAAGAATATCTCCTTCCTTCACATTAGCCTTCTTGAAAAATTTACCCCATCTGGTTAATAAGTACTTCCTACGACTCTGTTTTACTTTCACAGCCAACTTCCTTCCATCAGAATCCTGTACGGTGACACATTCTTCTCCATTCAAGTACTTCCGAGCAAATGAAGTCGGCACATACTACACAAGCAAAAGCGGCAATATAAGTATAAATAAGAAGGAAAATCTGATACAGGTTATAACAAAAAATATGCCTATATAATTTAAAGCTCACCACATAATTTAACTGCATGTTACTTGCCCGCATGAAAACAAGGAATGAAGGTTTTTCAGGCTTGAGGAGTCTAGCAACATTAATTGCTTCCTGTCTCTCTTCCAATGTCATCCTTGATTCACAAATATGGATATCCATGTCCTCAAGCAAAGCAAACAACTTAACTTGGTCTGCAATTTATCAGAGTTAGTAATGAAAGATAGAAATTGTGTAAACACTGAGCTGAATAAAACAACATTCAGTTATCAACAGATTAGTTTTCCCTTACCTACACTGTCTGCTCGGAGCTCATCCTTCAAATTATGTTTGGCTTTCTTGAATTTGGTACTATCAATCTTAAGGTCACTCTCTTGAACCGATGAACATTGTGTTTCACTGAGGTGTATTTTGGCGTGAACAGATCCTTCTGAATTGCAAGTTCCAATTACATCTTGCATCGAATCATTCACATTATCTGATTCTTCTTTCACCTTCACTTCTTCCATTCTGTAAGTCTTGCCTCGCATCTCGCAACCATTCTTAGATTTTGAACTGTCAAAAGTAGCTTGGTTCTGCCTTGGAGGAGGGAACGTGTTTCTGGATGGATACTGAATCTCACAAGTAGTTGTATTATAAATGAAAACTCGGAACTTTGAGTTCTTTCTGTACTGAAAAAGTACAAAGTACCCAACATCTATTGAATGATTTTCCACAAAGTCATTCCAACCATCATCAAACCAAATCTTTCCATCCTTTCTTGTAATACCTACTCGCATAACATAGCCCTCAGGATTTGTGAGTGTAGCGACATTTGAGAGTTCATCCCCAAATCTTCCCACAAAATTTTGTGGAATCTTCTGCATTTTGGCAAACAAAGTTAGATGACTGTGTATCTGTAAACAAGAAAATGTGCTTCCATAGCATTAGCAGTTACAAGGTTACTGTCACTGTAGATAAGGACTACAAAAAAAAGATGTGTCCCATTGTCAGTACAAGAGAAAAGAAGGGTTTGAAGTAATCTTCTGAGACACAAGACCATGACAAACATATCATTCAGTTTGAAAACTGACTAAAAGTTGGTAATTTATGCTATTAAAATGGAAACAATGTTTTTCAATAAGGAATGAGCTTCAATGTGATTCAATCAAAAGTGTTCACTCTGAAGCAAAGGCTTGCTGAACAGTTTAGCTAGATTTCACCATATACAACTCTTCATAATGCAATTTTATAACTTATAACAATAATATTTGCTATAAACAACTGAGAAAATGTCATATCTGGCATAATTTGACACCAATTCACATGGAAGTGATACCCTCAGTGAAAAGTCTGGAAATAAAAATTCAAAATCAAGCACGCAATTATTCCTTATCTTTCTTGAGGAATGTAATGAACTAGTAAGCACTAAAGTGACAGAAACCATTTTCAACAGGTTAAAATGGAGCCTTTAACAACATACTAGAGCAAGAGAAACTAATGGAATCCAAAAAAACCATATATTATACACAAATTCAACCAGATTATCTATCATATGTAGATGAAAAAACTGCCTAAACTACTTGAATATAAAATTTTCTTATCACTCAAATGATATAACATTACAGGGCAGAGAGTCCATAGGATGTAGCAATCTCTTAGTCAGCTTTCAAATATATATATGTTTTTTTATGTGGATTTAGAGTTAACCAAAAACATAACATAAGATCCAAAAAATTTATTTTTATTTTTTAATGAAAAAAATTCTCTAACAACAAGTCTTCGAAAAGCAAGAGCTAATATAAAAGTTTTGACAATATTACCATCTTTTTATCTTCGATAGTGGAGTCAAGAATGACATCGATGAAATGTGGATATGTCTTCTTCATGGAACTAGGCATCTTGTGCTCTGCTCTCCTTCTGAAAGCCAGTTGTTTCCTTCAGGTTTTGTGGAATCTAGCACTTTTACTTTTTATTGTTCTCTCCTGTGGCAAAGCAAGCAAATGCATTTCATTATTTCATATACTGAAGATAAAAATTGAAAATAAAAGTCATGATTTTGGAAATTACCCTTTAACACCCTTTAGCACGTATGGTCTATTTTGTATTTTGAAAATGAAGCATTGATGGGAATCTCTGAATTCTGAAGTATTTCTTGAGATGCTGCAAATGCATTGCATGATTGAGGAAATTTGCTTTTTCTGCTGAGTTTTCTGTTTGAGCTGGCTTGCCATTTCGGTCATATGGTGTACTGTTGTCCAACTTCAAGCCAACTAACACTCTTTACTACTTCGAGTGTGTCAGAGGAGAAAAAATAAAATAATCAATTAATATTATAAAATTATACGCTGTTATGGTTTATTCCGTCTTGCTTAAGGTCATGTTTGGTTTGAAGAAAATGGAGGAGAGAGAAAGAGTGGAATGGAGAGGAAGTAGGGGTGGGCGCGGTTCGGTTCGGTTTGGTTTTTTACTAAATTTTTCATAATCGTTTGATTACGATTATTTTAAAATCATAATCGCGATTAATCAAATTACCGAAATAATCAAATACTCGATTAATTGAAATAATTCGATTCGATTCGGTTCAATTATTTCAATTATGGGCCTATTGGGCATATTTTAGGCTTTTTTAAATTTAAAACTTTAAATTAATAAATTTACCACAAACATAAAAAGTTAATAAACAACAAACAAAAAAAAAATTAATCTAATTCACTCAAAATAATCATCAAATTTATTGATCAAGGAAAAATTTAGTTGTTAATTATCATGGATTAAATCTTCATAAATTTTTTTTATAGGGAAGTATAATTTTTTTATTAATTCAACATAATGAATACGTATTTGATTTTTGTTGCTAATAAATTTAGCCAAACAATTGTTCACAACAACTATCTACAATTAACTTAACTAAAGAATGGATAATTATAAAACTTAATTTGTTATTTATCATATATTGGATTAAATCAACATAATTGAGTGAGTTTTGAACAACTAAAAACTGTCGACAATTTAGAGATTGCATGTAGATGGAAAGTAGCTCATTTGTTTTTCTAATCTAACAGAATTAACGTTGTCAACCACTTAAATATTCTGGACCTTGTCACAGAAGACAATAACCCATCAACAAGAGTCCAAATAAGGCATTCCATTCTTTCCAATGACGATCTTCCAAATCGAGTTAGATGGCAAATAAAAGAGCACTGGGGTCAATCAAGATTATGATGAGGTGTTACTGAGGAATTGAAAGAAGAAAAAAATGAGAGGCCTGAAATCGCCAGCCTCACATTATTTTTGTGTATTCTTGCGTACAAGAAAAATTAAAATGCTCTTCCCTTCCCACTCTCAAATCTCACCTTATTTTATGTGTGGAAAACAATTAAAATCCCTTCCCACTCTCACACAATCACTTTAATTATGGTTGCACCGAAGAAAATCTCACCTTTTCACGCCAGCAGCAACTCAAGTTCTCTGCAAAAATAGCTCAAGCTCAAGCAGCTCAAGTTACCAGCAGCAGCTCACAACAGCAGTCATGGCAGCAGGGGAGCACCGTGACAGCAGCAACAGTTGATAGTAGGTGACAGCGGTAGGTGACAGTGGCAGCGGGGACGAGAGTCGGCGATGAGCAGCGGTGGCAAATCAGATTCGTGAAGGATGAGCAGCAGCAGCAGCAGCATGGACGACACTTTTGAAGAGTGAAGCTGTGAAGTCTGTGAAGATCAGAATGTGTTAGATTAGGGATTGTGTAAAAATCAATTTGCGTTCGGTTTTTTTCTGTGGTCGGTTCGGTTTTTCGGTTTTTTTTTTAAATCGAAAACCGAACCGATTGATTTTACTACTTATGCTAAATTACTATTTCGGTTTTTTGGATTAAAAAAACCGAATCGAACCGGACTGATTTTACTACTTATGCTAAATTATTATTTTGGTTTTTTGGATGTAAAAAAACCGGACGGTTCGGTTCGATTTTTGATTAATCAGCTTCTTTTGCCCACCCCTAAGAGGAAGGGAAAAAAAAGGAATGGAGAAGAGTAGTGAAATTAAATTTTATTGTTTGGTTTGATATAAAATTTGATAAAAAAATGAATTATAATTTTTTTCTTGAGACAATTTTATTATTTACCTTAAATATTAAATTATTTATATTAATAATAATAATATATATATTAATAAAATGGCGGTCCGGTGACCGGCGGCGAAGTCCGGTGATTTTTCGGCGGAGGTCCGGCGAATTTCCAGCAAAGTCTGACGGTGGTCCGGCAACCTTCCGGCAGGATCCTGCGAGGTCAGGCGGTGGTCCGACGAGATCCGGTGGTGGTCCGTTGACTTTTCGGTGTAGGTCCATTTATAATATTAAATCAATAAAATAAAATTATAAATAATAATTATTAATGACATTAAATAAGTTAAAAAATTAAAAGGTAAGTTGAGAAACTTTAGTTTTTAATATAAGAGGAATTTAAATTCTTCATGACTTGGTATGTAATTCAAATTCTATATTATGATGGATATTAAATTCTAATGGAAATTAAATTTTTATACATTTTGTCAAACCAAACAATGAAAATAAAATGAGAATTTAAATTACTTTCCTCTCTTTTATTCTCTCCTCCCAACCAAACACCACCTAAGTATTTTTTTTCATAAATTTATTCTCTTGAATATCTTTATTTTTATTAGTATTAGCATGTGGCCTTGTGCCCTCAACTTTTAGAATTAACATACAATGACCTTTTACTAATATTCAATTTGAAGTCTATTGGGAATTTAAATATATAGATTTGCTCCTTTATAGTTAAGAGTCTGTCGAGACTAATTCATAAATTGATTCACAAAAATATTTAAAAAAATATCTATTCCTCCTCGCATCTGTGGATTTGAGTCCTCGTGAGACTCCAATTTATGACCTCGACAACCAACCCACCAATAAGCTAAGGCTTTAGTGGCTTAATCACTTAGATTTACTATCACTAAAGTTTTGTGTTTGCTACTCAATTTATCCAGGCTTAAAGTTTTAAACGAAAAAGTCATTCCTTCGTACAAGCTCTCTGCAAACACTTGCTCCTCCTAAGTTTTGACCATAATAGAACGAAACCCACATTACGTCTCGAAGGTTAGGTTTGACACGCTGGATTAGATTGGACTAATTATTAGGATTGGATTAGATTAAGTTGGATTGGATTAAGCTGGATTATATTATGTGATGTATTATGTTTGGTACAATATCGGATTGGATAATGTTAAATCATATTTAAATGCAAAAAAATATTTATGAATATTTAAGAGTAATAATTAAAATTAATTTAAAAATAATTAACAAGAGCATTACATATGTAGTAAATTAGTTATTGGGTAGTCATAATTATAATAAACAAATATAAATTAATAAAACTATTTAATTATTTAATTAATTTTTATTAGATATTTTAGATATATTTTATTTTATCAAAAAAGTTAGCAAATAATGTATATATAAAATCAATTATTTACTTGTATTATTAATTTTCATGATGATTTTTAATATTACATTGGTGATTATTAAATTTAATGCAATCAATTATTATAACGAATTATTAAATAGTTAATTTTATTGGAGTAAAAATACCAATTTAATTAGACTATAAAAACAAAATAAAAAATAAATTCAAGTAAATCATGAATAAAATAAATAATTAATTAATTAAATTTTAGGTTTAATTAATTAAATTTTAGGTTACAAGTAAAAAATATGAATAAATCTTTTTCTCTTATCCTAATCCCATTTAAACCCACTTATAAATTGGGATTGTTAATCCCATGATTTAAGCACTAAATTTAAATTTAGTCCTCCCTAATCCAATCCAATCCAATCAAATAGCCAAATATAGGATAAAATATTTAATCCCAAAATTAATCCAATCACATACTTAATCCTAACTCCCAAACATGACCAATTGATTAACAGAATTCGCTCTCCTTTTTTATCAACTTCAATTTTGATGGATTTGACATCCCTACTCAAAAATTCGTTAGGGATTTCTCCTGGAACATACCGGACAAATAAAATAAAATGAAAAAAAATTGCAACTAATTAAGAAAACGAATGCGTGTCAAAAGTAATTAATATTTGTTATCACATTTAATTGGGGGAAAAAAACAATAACAACAAGCAGCTCACCACAGCATCATGAGTAATGTCACTTGATTGCAAGATAACCATGGATGAAGTGTACCTTGGCCTCAATGATCTGGCAAGAGTTCCTTCTTTTCTTGCAATACACATTCCCATTTCTTCAAGTGAAGCCCACAAGTCAAATTCATCAATCATCATCATCATCTGATTCATTTTTCTCCACCACCAACTCTTCATTTTTTGATTCATCACTCTCATAATTGAAGACCCCATAGTATCAGGCAGAGATTGAATCAGATTTGATGAAGTCATACCAACCATGGTGAAACCAAATATTACTTGTCCCATTAGCTGCATTATAAAGTTCATGTCCGAACCTTTTCACAAATGTTTTTGGAATCCTCTACATTTATACAAGTAACATTAGATCAACAATATAAAAACAATTTGAAGCCAAAGTCTAGCTCCAATGATAAGGAATAAAGAATAGCCTTTCAGGACTCAAGTTCCTAGATTGAACTTCAACAAGTGCATGTATTAATAATATGAACAAAATAAAAGAAGAAACAAGCAATCAGCAGTATCATATCAGCAGCCAAGATGCCATTTAGGTTGAATTCAATCTCCCGCATGCAAAGTAATTTTAAAAGTCTAGCTAAAACAATCGAATTAGCAATATCATACAAGTCAGCAACCAAGATGCAGTTTAGTTTGAATTCAAACTTGGGCATGCAAAGGAATTTTAAAAGTCTAGCTATAACAATCAATCATATAATAGTTCACAATAGTAGCATGTAGTAATCTTTTAATAATTTAAAAGAATATGCATGCAAGCCTTGCAAATACACAAGAGACAAATAGCTAAAGGGAACCCTTTTGTTATACATTACCATTGGCTCTAAAGTGATAACAGCTTATGAATCAAAAAAATAATTAAACAAATTAACAAATGGAAATGATGATAAGATTAACCAAAAAAACATACGAGAGAAATGAAAAGAAGTTGTATGAATCAACTGTAAGCATACTTAAATATGATTTTCAAATAAAAACATAACATGCCCATAAAAATTAAGAGCGAAAGTTTAGAATCAAACCTCCAGCTATTAAAGTGTTTTGCAGCTGATTTTGATACTTCTGAAGTCTCTATAATCAATAGTGATGGTGTAGCATAAGTATTTTGTTTGATTAGAGACTCAGGGACCAAAATCATTTCCACCATCTTTTTTTAACATGTCATCTTTCCATCAAAGATGAAATGATGAAAAAAAAAACTCGTTTTTAAGTCACCATTACAACTGTTAGTTGGCATTTATTTCTCCAAACGTGGCAAAATTGAACTCAATGAAATGTCGGTTCACATACTAAAATCTCATTTTAGAAGACACCTCAACAGTCAGGTGTCCAATATTACCAGCTTCTTGTCTTCGAGGGAAGAGTGAAGAATAACCTTTGAAGAAATGGGAGGGACTTGACATATCGGGTTTCATTCCCTTGCCAAATGCCATTGATTTGTTCTGCCACTGGTCATGTGTTCAATGTTAATAGATTAGCTTTATACTTCAAGAGCTTGTTTCAAGGGAATGTAATGTACGTCCGGTTTGGGCTACCCTTCAATTTTTAATTGTTATTAGGGTCACCCACTGAGCTCTTCTCCTAGGCTAGTCAAAATGTATTTTTAATTTTTTTTAAGTGTATTTAAATAACTGTTATTAGTTTATTACAGTATTTTGGAATTGTCCCTTGTTATTATCTTGGTATTTTGGAATTTGTCCCCTGTTGTTGTCTTGTTATTTTTGTCAATTTTCTTTACATTAAAATGATATTGTCATCAGTTCCAAGGAGTAATTAATTAACTTCTGCAGATGGTTTGAATTCCAGTTTTTGCATCAAACTTCACTTAGACAGAAATTAAAAAAAATTGTTTGATGTGAATCCCATTATTAGGCCATGGACTAGTCAAATCATTATCTATGACACAAAATTTGAAAAAAGCCTTATTTAGTAGCCAATCCTCTACTAATGACAGTCAAAGGTAATTTAATCATATAAAAGTAACGCAATTTATTATCAGAGCAATTTTAATCATCTGGGAATTTTCCTTAGCCGCTAGCATATTCTGTAACCACTGAAGATAATAGACCATAAAGTATCCGGTAACAAAAAGACGAAAGAAAGTCATTTGAGGTCATAATTGTAGATTGTGTTTAACATTTGAGGCCATAATCCGGTAACGGTGCATTAAAGGCAACAAAGTTAACTTGCATTATAATTATTACATAAAACCAAGATCTCAAACTTCATAAACATGGCAAATTAAGTTCCAATTCCTGTTACCACAAAAGAGATAATCTAAATTTTAACAATTTCAAAAGTTCCAACAAGATTGATGTCCTCTCACTAACATTTACGGATCTATTTACCCTTTAATACATAAAGCTTCAAAAGAAATTTGTTCTTCCTAATAAGCTCGAAGATACAAATATCTCCTTCCTTCAATTTCTTGCTCTTCATAATTCTAACCATTGTGAAAACAAAACCCCCTTTCTGTATCCAATTGATTTGGTGAGGCTTCTCATTTTCATTGGAAACCAGAATTTTGATGGATTTGGTATCTCTGCAAAAAAACTCTTTGGCAAATTTCACTGGAACATACTGCACGAATAAAAAGAGATTCAAAACTGAGTATATGAATGTATATCAAAAGCAAGGCTCCAAAATCACATTTGATTTAGCTGCTTACCACACGATGGTGATTTATGTCACTTTGCTGCAAGATAACCATGAATGAAGGATTTTTCAGCTCCAATGATTCAACAAATTTCACTGCTCTCTTGCTTTGCTCAGTAGTAACAATTCTGTGTTTTCTAGCAATACATATTCCCATTTCTTCAAGAAAATCCTGCAAATCACATTCATTGTCTTCGTATGGTTCTTCTTTTTCCACAAACTCTTCATTTTTTGATTCCTCACTCTTACTTGGATAATTTATCTCGCAAGCAGTCATATCAAATATAAGAACATGAAAAGTTGAGTTCTTCACGTACTTGAAGACCACTAAGTACCCGGCGGAGATTGAATAATATTTTATAAAGTCATACCAACCATGATGAAACCAAATAGTTTTCCCATTCTTTCTAATACGAACTTCTGAAATACGGCCATTAGGGTCTATGAGTGTAGCAGCTTTAGAAAGTTCGCACCCAAAGTTTTTCACAAAGTTCTTTGGAATCCTCTACAATTACACAAGCAAGGTTAGACTATAAACAGCCAACAAAATGCTTTCATCGTGATATTGCATATGGTAAATTCAGTGAGCATACATGAATGACATAGAAACAAGAAGATGAGTCCAAGAACCAATAGAACAATGAAACTGAATTTAATGTCATCAATATAAAAGATGTTGTTAATAGAAACTAGAAAACAGGGGAAGCAAGGATTTTTTATAATGATATTATGCAAATTAAAAGGGGTTGGTAGTGAAGTAAAGCCAAATAAAGCCATCAAGAATTCACTCATGTCACTGTTATTCATACCCCCACATAATGAATCCCACTTCCTCCACTTTGAAAATTGAAGAAGACAACTTTTTGCCTCATAATTCGTGAGCTAAATTAATCTGAAAAGACTAGCTATTACAATCAATCGTGTTGCAGATCAAATAAAAAATATTTAAAAGAACGTGCATGGTGCAAGACTCTGTTCAACATATGAAACTTATGAATGAACCTACAAACAATGGAAGAAACATATGAAAACTGATAAAATTAACTAAAAATATCTGCAGAGAAATGATAAGAATTAATTACCAGCTTCTTTTCTTCAATGGAATAGGGAAGTATAATCTTGAAGAAATGAGACGCATTGGGTTGAGGTCTCTTGTTAAAAGCCATTGATGTTCTCAGTTTCAACAAGAAATGAATGCAAATGGTTTTGCTTTATTATTTCTTCTGGACTTTTCGTGTATCTGTCATTGGGTGCATGATCACTCTGCTGCCCTCCTTGTCCAATCAAGTTTTCGTTTTAATATATATATATATATATATTTGTTGTAATTTTTTAAACAAGCATGTATAACTATCATTACAGCATTTTAGAGTTTGTTTTAATCTTTTATTTTTCTAAATTTTCCATCTTAAAAAGTATCTGGCTGTAGCCCCAAGAAATTTTGGTGTTCCAAGGAATGATAATGATACCTAAAAGTTCCAAAGCACAATATTGACCTCTAAACTTAGTAAACTTATTTCAATTCCAATATTTGCATCAGAATTCACCGTATTATCTATTGGCCAATCAAATCAGCTAATGAGCCTACTTATAGGGTTCAGCTACTATGCATTCATGATTCGGTACCCCTTTTTTTTTTTGTCTTTTTAATGAGCCAACCATTAAATTCAACTAAAACCTTTTCAACGGCAAGGATTTAATTGTTTAGTTATTAACGTTGCAGCCCCTCATTTTTTCCAGAAATTATAAGGAAAGTTTAGTTTTCAAAATGTTTACACATAAATCCCTTAAAATATCTTATTATCTTTATGTGGATCAAGGGTAATTTAGCAAATGAACATAATTGAGTATTAAAAATATGGATGAATTATTTTAACTTGCTAAAATACTCTCCACATCCATTTACTTAAAATATCAATTAGATTACAATATTGTTATCTTGCATTTAGTTTGATACAAGATTTGACAAAATTTTATATAAATTTTGACAATATTAAAATAAAAAATAAATAAATATTAAATAAGTACTTGAACGGTAATTTAAGTTTCATTATAGAGTTTATAAATGTTATTTTTAAAACAATAGATTTCTATATGTAAATTTTAAATTATGTAAAATTACTTATACCTTATCACATATATGGAGCTGAGATAATATTTAAAAAAATATAATCTCAATTATTTACTTAATGTGAAAACAAATAAATTGGTTAATATTTATTCTATTACTTAAATTTAAAATTGTAAAGAATGAATAATAACTTAAATTGATGGATTATGGGAGAATTGGATTTCAAAAAAAAATTTAAGATTAACTAACTTTTAAGACTTCTAATGTAATCGTTTTATCTCGTGTTGTTAACATTAGATAAAAAATTTAGTGTAAAAAATTTATCTCAGACGTCTCTTAAAACTAAAAATATCATTATCACATAATAATTTGGTAGGTCCAAGATATGTTATTCTTAATTTACTTTATTTATACCAAACACTATATTAGGATTAAATTTTAATAAAATAAGTTTATCCCACCATCTTTAATTGAATTTAGCAGGTTCTAATTATTTCTATTTTATTGTAGAAAGTAAGATGCAATTCCTTTCTTATTACATTGGTAAAGAAGAAAACATAAATACAATAGATGTCTGTTAAAACAATGCAAGCATTATTTTTATGAGGTTTTGTATTTAAGAAATTAATCTAATTTATGTGATTAAAAATCTCTCTATTTTTTAATATTTTAGAAGAATTATACATTTGAGAATGAATAAATTAAGATTTAAAGAAGGACTGATTGATTAAGAAGAAGATAGAAAAAAAATTAAGAATTTTAAAATTATTATATTTTAATTGGGGCTTATTATAAAAAAACTTTTAATCTTATAATGTTTATTATTTATAGAAAACAATAGGGCTGCTGAAGAAAATGTCACCTTAGTCGTATATTTTCTTTTTAAGTTTCTTTTCTCAGACTTGATTCACCACGGAATGGTACAAGTTTAAAGAAAATTAAAATAAATTGTCTTTTTGAGTAAGGAATGCTCACTGACAGGAGATTCTGCCATATATGTTGTTGGGTCATTTCAAGATTTGAAAAAAGAAAAAAGGGCATAAAAACATTTGATTTTCTACAGAAAATAATGAACGTGCCAGATTGTTCCTGCAGCTTATTCAAAAACTGTTCTACAGAGAAGCTTTAAGTCATGATAGCTAAACTTTAGCAACTGCTTGTCCATACTGAGAATAAGAAAATACAATCCGGTTACAAAATGTGAAACAAAATTCAAGCTGTCATTCACTCTCACTCATGCCATTAGATTCAAAAGCATCACCAACTTACAGTCAGCAGCTAAAATTCACTCTCTTTAAGCATGAAATATTGAAAGTTTTAGAAGAACATCCTCCTTCCTGATAAGCTCGAAGACGCATATATCTCCTTCAGCCAATTTCTTGGCCTTCGAAAGTTCAGCCCATCCCTTTGATAAAAAGAAACCCCCCTTATGCCTCCAATGGATATGCAGAGACTTCTCTGTTTCATTAAGTACTTGCACTTTGACAGATTGGGCATCTCTACTGAAAAACTCGTTAGCAAATTTCGCTGGAACATACTGCAAAATTAAAAATAAAAAATAAAAATGGTTGCAACTAATTAGTATGTATCAAAAGTTCAAAAGTAAGGCAAGCAAAACTTCTCAATCGCATTCTAGTTAAAAACTCACCGCATAATGTTTATCTCTTGGCAGCAAGATGACCATGAATGTAGGATTTTTCAGCTTCAATAATCTGGCAATTCTTATTGCTCTCTTCTTTCCTTCGGCCGAAATTCGACATCTTTTAGAAACATATATTCCCATTTCTCCAAGTGAATCACACAAATCAAGTTCATCTGATTCATTTTTCTCTGCCAACTCTTCCGTACGCTTCTTGTACTTTTCTTTTGAGTTCTCAAGTGAAGCTCCAAACTTACAGTTCCATTTTGAGCTCTTTTGAGCAAACAACCGTTTACTTATCTCAACACAGTCCTCACTGTCCACCATCTCATCCTTGACATTTTCTGATTCTTCACTCATACACGGATACTTAATCTCGCAAGCAGTTGTGTCAAATATATGAACTCGAAACCTTGAATTCTTCTCGTATTTAAAAACTAAGAAATATCCAAGGGTGATTGAATGAATTTCTACAAATTCATGCCAACCATCACGAAACCAGACATTTCTCCCATCCTTTTTCAAGCTCACTTGCGATTGACGGCCATTAGGAAGTGTTAATGTAGCAGCATTAGTAAGTTCATGTCCAAACTTTATCGCAAACAATGGTGGAATCATCTACATTTTTATGCGAATAAAGTTAGTAAATAATCTATTATAAGCAAGTCAGAATCAACCAACAAAATGCTTCTATGATCAGTGCTGCTGAAGCAAGAAGACTACAACGTATAATGTACCGTAAAGAAACTGAATTTGATGTCATCATGTGATATAAAGGACTACGAGGCTCATAATGATTTTTTTGATGAAATTATGCAGAGTAACGGTGCAATTAAAAAAGGGTTTGTAATGAAGCAAAGCCACACTAAACAATTGAAATTTAACTATATATCTCTTAATTTTTGTCTATTAGATATATAAGGATCGCTACTACAAACAGTACTACACACTTGATCGTGAAATATCGATTGCTTGTTGAACCCTGTGAATTGCGTGAAAGTAGGATACTCCAAATTCGTGGATCCAAGAGTTTTATAAAACGTTCTTGGCAAAGCCACTAAACAATAGAAATTTCACTACATATCTCTTAAAGTTTTGTCTAAGTACTTCCATTTCACACACTTCAAATTTTAGACCCACATAATGAACCCCACTTCGACCGCGTTGCAAATTAAAGTGAATCATTGTCACATAGATTGTAGAGTGATGACAACCTACTTTTGATTCCTCAAACAAGTGAATAAACTTATAAAACTGATCAAGTTAGCAATTAAAGAATCTCTGCAGATAAGTGAATAAAAGTAATCGAATTACCAGCTTCTTGTCTCCAGGGGGAGAAGGAAGAATAACCTTGAAGAAATGAAAGGGACTCTCCAGCGTAGAACTTGACACTTTGGGTTTCACTATCTTGCTAGAAGCCATTGATTTGTTCAGTTACCAGAAATGAATGCAGTGGTTTCATTTTACTCAATCAACTTTTTGTTATTTGTCTTAATCAATGCAAGTACTTGACATGGTTTAAAAGTTTCCCTTCTTCCCAAGAAATTTTGAGTTCCAATTAATGATAACGATGCTTTAGGTCCAAGCATTAACTGACTTCTGGACAGTTGTATTCCAAAGTTTGCATTAAACTTGAGGCAGAAGGTAATTTTTTTTCCCTAAGTTTTTTCACTCAGACTTGACTATGAATAACCAAAATTTTTAAATTTAGAAAGATTAAAAAAAAAGAAAAAGAAAAAGAAAACTGGACTTAAAATTCCATAAGTGATAGCAATCAATCGCAATCTGTACACAGCTCTATACATTGAAAGTTTTATGAACATATACAAAACTGGAGCCACATTGTATAGACCATTAGTAATTTTTTCCGTTTTAAGAATAATTCGACCTGACACATACTTATCATTTTCATTCATAGATACACGCCTAGAGCTGGACTTAACTGTTGAGTCAGCTTATGGGGTCCAGAGAAATTAAGTAGCGAAAAGCAAAAAAGCTGTGAAGCTCTATTGCAAATTGCCTTTCAATTGCGGTCCAACCCACATTAATAATTCTACCCAGTACATACTAATTATTTTCATTCATAGATACGCATACTAGAGCAGTAGAGCTGGAGTTAACTGTAGCTTATGGGGTCCAGAGTAAATTAAGTAGTAAAAAGCAAAAAGGCTATGGAATTGTAGTGGAGATTGCCTTTCGGTTATGGTGCAAACCCTATTAATCATTTTCTAATGTTTCCTTTTCCTTTATGATAAGATTTCTCATATAAAACCAATCTTTCTTTACACGTAATGATTTTTGCTGTAACCTGACCTTACCTCTGTTTCCCAACTCATAATTATCATTCTTAATTATTTTCTTGTTTGCATTGAACCTCAAATTTTGACAAAACAATTCCACCAGATATCAGCTATTACGTAAAAAAATTTGCCGTATCCAACATGGACATCAAAGTGTATTGGTCATTTTTGGCTGTTGCTGACATCCTTGTGTTCTGTTTTCTTGGTGCAAGGGTTTCTACAGTTGTTGCAGGGAATGAGACAGATGAAGTAGCCCTGCTTGAATTCAAGTCCATGATCATTGACGACCCTCTTGGAGTTCTAGCCTCATGGAATGGCTCCATCCATTATTGCAAGTGGCATGGTATTACTTGTGCTTCAAGACACCAGAGAGTCACAGTTTTGGACTTGCAGTCCCTTCAACTCGGAGGCTCTATATCACCTCGCATTGGAAATTTGAGCTTTCTACAAAAATTACATCTCCAAAATAATAAAATAGTTGGAAACATCCCTACAGAGATGGGGAAATTTGTCAACTTGCAGTGGCTCGAATTATGGAATAATCAATTATCCGGTGCCATTCCCTCTGCCATTGGAGATCTCCAAAATTTAAAAATTCTGAACTTACATAGAAACAAATTTTCAGCAAATATTCCAATATCTATTGGAAATTTGAAAATGTTAATCCAACTGGATTTGAGTGGCAATTTTCTTCATGGCACCATCCCATCAAGCTTTGGCCAATGCGAGAACTTGGTAGCTGTTGATCTTTCCAATAACAATCTTAGTGGCACCTTATCTCCACAACTCATTGGTCTCTCATCGTTATCATTATTAAATGTTTCTGGGAACCTTTTATCAGGTGGTATTTCTAATAATCTTGGTAGTTGTACTGGTTTGGAACAATTAGATATGCATGGAAACTTATTCGAAGGTCCCATTAGTTCATCTTTGAGTTCTTTGAGAGGTCTTAGAGTTTTGGATTTGTCTCAAAACAATCTTTCAGGTGATGTTCCTGAATTTTTGGCTGGATTTGAATTGTTGCAAAACCTAAATCTCTCTTACAATAACTTTGAGGGCATGTTACCAACAAAAGGAATATTTAAGAATACGAGTGCTACTTTGGTTTTGGGGAACAATAAGCTTTGCGGTGGCATACCTGAATTTCAGCTGCCAACATGTGCTCCTAAGAAGACTAAAAGGAAGAGATCGACCCTTTCTTCGAAATTGGTGATTGCTATTGACATTGGGCTTCTATTACTTTCTTTGATACTGCATTCTCTGTTATATTGTTTGGTATGGAAGAATAAAAGAGAGAATCCTACTCGAAGAGGGAATTCTATACCAAGAGAGAACCCTAATTCAACAAATTTCCTAAAACTGACATACCAAGAAATCTACAAAGCTACGAATGGTTTCTCCTCGACAAATCTGATTGCTGCAGGCAATTTCAGTTCTGTTTATATAGGAATTCTCATTGATGGTACAACAACTGCAGTGAAGGTGTTTAACCTTGCTTATTCTGGTGGTTCCGAGAGTTTCGTAGCTGAATGCGAGATCATGAGGAAAATAAGACATCGAAATATTGTCAAGGTTGTCACTGCATTTTCTGGAGCTGATTATCAAGGCAAGGACTTCAATGCCCTTGTTTATGAGTTCATTCCTAATGGAAGCCTAGAGGAGTGGTTGCATCCAATTAATGGGGAAGATGAAAGACACAAGGCGCCAAGGAATTTAAATTCACTTAAGAGACTAAACATAGCCATCGATATAGCCAGTGCACTCAACTATTTGCACAATAATTGCATACCTTCAATAGCTCATTGTGACCTCAAACCCAGCAACGTTTTCCTTGATGATGAAATGACGGCACATTTGGGTGACTTTGGCATAGCAAGATTTCTTCCAGTGGAGACAAGCTTCATTGATGTCATGGGAACCATTGGTTATGTTGCTCCAGGTATTCCACTTTTTATACTTATTAATTTCAGTCCGATAAGCAAATGAAATTTCTCAATATTTTCTCCCGTTTTAAGAAAGTGCAGAGTAGTGGTCACCTCCTAACATCATTCTTGAGTCCTCCCATGTGCATTTGGAGGTTGATTTTATAGAATATTTGGACTAAATCTTGCTTGTTCTTGGCCCAAATATCGAAATGACACTTTCATTTAGTTGATTTACGAGGTTCCAACATATTTCTGATTGGAAATATATCTACCTTGTAATGTCATTTATTGAAAAAAAAAAGTGCAGTTATATGAGTAATCGAGTCCTTTAACTTGTGGTAACAATATTTAACACGTTTAATGCAGAGTATGGAATGGGAAGTGAGGTTTCATCATACGGTGATGTGTATAGTTTCGGCATCCTTTTGCTAGAAATGTTCACAGGACTGAGGCCCAATAATGGCATGTTCAAAGATGATTTGAACCTTCCTAATTTAGTTAAATCAGCTTTGCCTGCACGGGCAGAGCAGATTTTGGATGTTGCTTTTTTTCAAGAAATTGAAGAAGAGGAAACATTGTACAAGAAGGCATCTTCAACTTGTACTCAGAGTAGCATAATTTTGGAATGCTTGATCTCAATATGCAGAATTGGGGTTGCTTGCTCTGCTGAACTGCCAGATGAACGGATGGACATCAATGATGTTGAGTCAAGACTACGTTCGATAAAAATGAAACTTCTTAAGACTCCTGTTTATGAAGAGAAACAAACTATAAATAACCTATCATTCAAGGATCTCTACGATGCTACTAATGGTTTCTCCTCGGCAAATCTGATTGGTGCAGGCAACTTTGGTTCTGTATATAATGGAACTCTCTTTGATGGTACAACAATTGCGGTGAAGGTGTTTAACCTTATTCGTCCTGGTGGTGCCAGGAGTTTCAAATCTGAGTGCAAGGCCGCGATAAACATCAGACATCGGAATATTGTCAGGGTTTTCACTGCAGTTTCTGGAGTTGATTATCAAGGCGCAAGATTTAAGGCTGTTGTTTACAAGTTCATGCCTAATGGAAGCCTAGAGGAGTGGTTGCATAGTAAAGATGATACACACTGGAGGTTGTTGAATTTTGATTTTCTTATTAAAAAGAAACTGGACATAGCCATTGATGTAGCACGTGCACTTAAGTATTTGCACTGTGATTGTCAACCTCGAATAGCTCACTGTAACCTCAAACCCAGCAATGTTCTTCTTGATGATGAAATGATTGGACATGTTGGTGACTTTAGCATGGCAAGATTTCTTCCGGACACTGATGAACAAACCCGCTTCATCGGTATCAAATGATCTACTGACTATATTCCCCCACGTACTCTGTTTTTTATTTGTTAATTACAGTTTCATAAGAAAAATAATTTCTCAGATCTGTGAAACTGCATTCAAATGCGTCATCCGGTCCTTTAAAGTGTTGCTAACAGTATTTGACATTTTTAATACAGACTATGATATGGGATTTGAGGATTCAACATATGGTGAGGTGTATATGGGATTTGAGGCTTCAACATATGGTGATGTGTATAGTTTTGGAATTCTTTTATTAGAAATATTCACAGGAATCAGACCCACTGATGGAATGTTCACAGGCAAGTTTTTTTTTTTTAAATTATTATTATTGTAGGCTAACAGCAATCCAATTTTCTCTCATTCATGCGAGGCGAATTCAAACTCAGACATTTTTTTTTTCCACTCAAGTTATTTTACATTGGCACCCATCTATTCACAGGGAAGTTGAACGTTCGTAACTTCGTTAAAATGGCTTTGTCTCAACGAGTAGAAGAGATTCTGAATGATTTCAATCTTCAGGAAATTGAAGAGGACAGAACAATGTGCATGCATGCATCATCTTCGTCAAGCACTAGTACTCACGTTAGCATAATTTTGGAATGCGTCAATTCTATATGCGAAATTGGAGTTGCTTGTTCGGCTGAACGTCCTAGAGAGAGGATGAAACTCAATGATGTTGAGTCAAGACTGCGTTTGATTAGAAAGAAAATTCTTGAGACTTCTGTTTGTCCTGAAGACAAAAAAAAGAAAATAAGCATGCCCCTCGGAAGACCTTTGTCTGCACGGGCGTAGCATGTGTTGGTCTGCCCCTTTTTTTGCCCTTTAATTTGTTTAAATATTGTTCAAATCTCATATTTCTTTTTGATTTTATGAAGTAGTTGCGTGCCTGGTGATCATGCACAAGAGACTTTTCTCCGAAATGCTCAAAAGACTTTTAATTAGCCTATACGATGCTTCCTCCAGGATCGGGGATCTATACTTTTTCTTTTTGTAATACACGGTGGGACTGAGATTTATACGACACCCTGATGATAATTGTTATTAAGAGGATATTATTACTATTTAAATCTCATAATTCTTTGCATTTTTTTCAACCTTCCAAGAAAAGGGCGAGGCCCGATCCCGAAGGAGAAGCCATGATGCTCAGAAAGACTTTTATAGCCCTGGATAGTGGATGCTTCCACGTGAATCGGGGGATGCACTAAGACATTAAAGACAACGGGGTATGCCAGCTAACACATTAATGCATAATTTTACATTCCTTTTCATCTTATCAATAAATTATTGGAGGCAAGTTGTTGATTGGCATTTGCCACTAGAGACCGACGCCTCACCTGGCTTGGATTAAAAAAAAAAAAAAGGGCGTCTCCCCTTATTTTTTATGTTTGTTTTTTTCTCTTTCTCTAAAGAATTAAATGACACTATAGCATTAGAGTATTATTAACAATTTCTTTAAATAAAATTTTATTATTTATTTAAAAAGCCATATCAATAATTAAATTTTCAAAATACTAATCAAATAATATCACATTATTTTTTTATATCATGATTATAAGATAGAAGTACTATAATTACTGCATTAGTGATTCTAAGCATCCAAACATTTAAATTTTAATTTGAATCTTAATTGATATGACATTCATTCATTGGATGGTGTTTAAAGAATTTTACAAATTATAAAATAAATCATCCAATAGATGAGTGACATATAATATTAAAACTCAAATATTGAGATGCTTAACATTATTGACATTATTGAAAAAAATGAGGGTAGTTTAATTTTGTGAGAGAAGAACTTAATTAAAATAATATAAATTTGTTTTATTTGAATAGTCTTTTGGTAAAAAAAAACTTATTTCTTTACTTTTTATTTATCATGTGAATAAATGAATAAGTATTTAAAGAAAAAAAAATATATGAGTATTTTGTTAATGTTGTTAAAGACAGTAAAAAAAAATAAAGATATAATCTCAAATAAGGGAAATAACCTCTAACCTTAGGTGGTATTTGTTTTTTGTTTAAAATCTTAATAGATCTAAATTAGTTTAAATTCTGAATAGAGCTAAATATCTTAATATGAATAATATATTTATTTTTTTTAATCACTAAAAATAAATATTAAGTTGTTTGTTTTTAACTTAAAAAATATAAAAACTATTATTTAATAGAGTGGGACTATTAGCACCCTATAACTTTCTTTTCAACCCCCCCCCCCTTTTTTTACCAAAACCCATTTTGATTCCCAAAATATCCTTTTCTATTTCTTCAATTTTTTTATTCAAAAAGAAAAACAATTCAGTTTCTTCAAAATAACTCTAATTACAAATATTATTTTTATAAATTTTTAAATTTTTAAATCATACATATTTTACTAAAAAAAAATCAAATACATGTAAGAATTAAGTAGAATTAAAGTGGACACAAATAACTATTATTTATTTTTTAAAATTAAAAATAAGTTTAGAAAGTTTTGTAAATTAAAGTGGACTCAAATAGCTATTACTTATTTTTTAAAATTAAAAATAAGTGTTGTAAATTTCTCAAGAAAAAAGTTGTTTGTGAGGAAATAAAATTGTAAAAGACTTTGATGTAGTTGTGTGGTGTAAAGAGTTGAAAAGATAAATATAATGGTATAACTAGATTATTTTGTCCTTTAACGTAATTGTAAGAGGAGAGGGGTTTTATAAGGATTATAGAGGGGTGCCAATAGTTATCATAACATACATTATGTTCAATTGAATACAATCTTTTTATTTTGTCCTTTATTGTAATAACATATTATTTTGTCATATTTGTGCCATTATAAATTATAAATATGAAAAAATAATAAATGCTCAAAGAAAATAAATAAGATAATATGTTATCATAACATACATCAAGTTAATTGAATACAATCTTTTAATATTCTTAATTGGTATATGTTAATTAATTTTGTTGTAGTTTATGATGTGTTTATATGAAAAAATATTCATAAAAAATGTGAAGATAGATAATGCTAATTTGAAGAAAATAAAAAATAAAAAAATAATAGTCCATCACTGTATTATCACAAGTTATAAAAATAGGTGATAATGCTAATTTATTTGGGTAAGAATGTAAATTAATGAATTAGATAGGGATACTTTAGAGAATATATTTTAATGATATTATTTAGACTTTTTAGATTAAGTAAAAAAAAATTGATTTAATAACTTAATGATCTAATGATTAAAATTTTTTATCAAGTTAAAAATAAATAAATTTAATAACTTAACTAATTATAATTAAGTCAATTAAGTTATTAAATAATTTTTTTTTTTAAAAGACAACCCCTTAGTCTTTTTTTTTTTTAATCAGAAAGTAAATATTTCATTGCTCACAACACATCAAATACATTGCAGTTCAGTTGGTATTGAACCTAGCCAAACAGCACATGAATTTCCTTCTAAGCCAAATCTGGCTAAGAAATAGGCACGAGCATTACAATTTTTGGGAACATACTGAAATATAATTCATTCCAACCATCATCAAATCAAATCTTTCCATCCTTTCTTGTAATACCTACTCGCATAACATAGCCCTTAGGATTTGTGAGTGTAGCGACATATGAGAGTTCATCCCTCAATCTTCCCACAAAATTTTGTGGAAACTTCTGCATTTTAGCAAACAAAGTTAGATGACTGTGTATCTGTAAACAAGAAAATGTGCTTCCATAACACTAGCAGTTACAAAGTTACTGTCACTGTAGATAAGGACTACAAAAAAAAAAAAAAAGATATGTCCCATTCAGTACAAGAGAAAAGAAGGATTTGAAGTAATCTTCTGAGACACAAGACCATGACAAAAATATCAGTCAGTTAGAAAGCTGACTAAAAGTTGGTAATTTACGCTATTAAAATGGAAACAATGCTTTTCAATAAGGAATGAGCTTCAATGTGATTCAATTAAAAGTGTTCACTCTGAAGCGAAGGCTTGCTGAACAGTTTAGCTAGATTTCACCATATATAACTCTTCAAAATGCAATTTATAACTTATAACAACAATATTTGCTATAAACAAACAAGAAAATGTCAACTAATAAACAAGAAAATCTAATAAACTAATAAGTACTAAAGGGACAGAAACCATTTTCAACAGGTTAAAATGGAGCCTTTAACAATGTATCCGATAATAATATATAATAAATATGATTAAATAATTGAATAATTAAATAAACAAATATAGCTTTTTAAATAGTTAATTTTTATAATTTCAGTTAATTTTTATGTATTGATTTAAACAAATGAGATTTTTTTTTTTACTGTGTTATATTTTGAGACTTTGAATGTATTATTCTATCTTTATTTAAACACTTAATTTAATTAAATCTTTTTTAATTTTGAATTTGATCAGTAATAAAATTCTTTTCATATAAGATTTTTTTATTTAATTAGTCTGTACAATGAACAGAATTAAAAATTTTTAATCTACAAATCAATCCGCAAAATGGTGGATTGGATATGGATTAAGTTGAATCCGCATTCGATCAGTAGACATATGGATTGAATTTGGATTGAATTCATTGATCCATGGATTGGATTGGATTGAATTGAAACTTTACAATTCGTAAAACCATGGATCGGATATGAATTAATGTTTAATCTGCAAAATCCGATCTGCGAACACCCTTATTCACCACCAAATGCTGCAAGTTTAGAGAAAATTGAAATAAATTGTCTTTTTGAGTAATGCTCACTCAACCTGTCATGAAGATTCTGCCATATATGTTGTTGGGTCATTCAAGATTTGAAAAAAGAAAAAAGGGCATAAAAACATTTGATTTTCTACAGAAAACAATGAACGTGCAAGATTGTTCCTGCAGCTTGTTCAAAAACTATTCCACAGAGAAGCCTATAAGTCAAGATAGCTAAACGTTAGCAAATGCTTGTCTATGCTGAGAATAAGAAAATACAATCCGGTTACTGTTAGGAAATTGGTGGGTGAAGCAGACACGCAGTTAAAGTAAAATTATAAGAAAATAAAGAACAAACACAAAAGAGAATACCAGAAATTACGTGGTTCGGCTTTTAGCCTACGTCCACGGGCGAAAACAGAAGAAAATATTTTACTAGTGAAATAAGGATTACAAGTATTGTAATATTTTGGCTCACAACCCAAAACCCCAATACACCCAATCTCTCACTCACTAGACTCTCTGCTCTGCAAGAATTATTTCTCACAACTCTCGACTCTCTCTACAAAATTGAATGCCTCTCAAAATGGAATTGAATAATTAAAACCAAATGAAGAGCTCCCTTTATATAGCCAAAATTGGCTTATAAAATATTATTATATTTTAAACCGCCTTTGATTTTTCTTCATTCTTCTTCCTCTTTTGCAGCTGCCAAAGTCTTCTTTCTTCCTCAACAATTTCAGCATTTTCAATCTTCAAAGCCGTGTGCAAAAAACTTGTTTATTCAAAGCTTCTAGATGCATTCAAAGCTTCTAGATGAATGCCAATATTGACATTCTCCCACTTGGAGATTAAATTGAAAATCAATCAATCTCCACACCATCCTTTCTGCTTCGCCATAATCATGTTGCCTACGTTTCTGCTAGGCCACAAGAGGATCTACTCCAGACAAACTTATCAGTATTTATCGGCTTGGTCAAAACATCTGCTAGGTTCTCCTTCGTATGGATTTTCTGTAAATCCACACTTCCATCTTCCACTACTTCACGAACGAAGTGATACTGGACTCCTATGTGTTTTGTCCTGGAATGAAAGGCTGGATTCCTTGCAATGTGCAAGGCACTCTGACTGTCACAAAACACAGGAATTTTCTGTTGTTTGTGCCCGAGCTCCTCCAATAACCTTTGTATCCAAATAGCTTCCTTGCAAGCTTGTGTAGCTGCCATGTACTCTGCTTCTGTTGTAGATAAAGCCACAACGGTCTGCAGTTTCGAAACCCAGCTTACAGCTGCTCCCGCAAGTGTAAACACATAACCAGTAGTGGATTTCCTTTTATCAAGATCTCCTGCAAAATCTGAATCCAGATAGCCCCTGACAGTAAATTCTGATCCTCCATAACATAATGCAACATCTGAGGTTCCTCTGATGTATCTCAGAATCCTCTTCACAGCTATCCAATGCTCTCCACTAGGATTCGCCATGTATCGACTGACTGCTCCCACTGCTTGTGCAATGTCCGGTCTAGTACATATCATAGCGAACATCAAACTTCCCACTACTGATGCATACGGTACTCGAGACATCTCCTTCCTCTCTGCTTCATTGCTAGGACACATACTTGAGGATAATTTGAAATTAACAGGAAGTGGGGTAGAAATTGACTTACAATCTTGCATGTTGAAGCGCCGCAAGATTTTCTTCAAATAATTCTTCTGTGAGAGCCAAATCTTCATGTTATTTCTGTCTCGGTGAATTTGCATCCCTAGAATCTTGTTTGCTGGTCCCAAGTCCTTCATTTCAAACTCCCTAGCCAACTGTGCCTTCAATTCTTGGATTCGATCTTTGTTGGGACCTGCTACCAACATGTCATCCACATACAACAATAAAATGATGAAATCATTATCTTCAAACCTCTTGTAATATGTACAATGATCTGAACTGAGTCTGTTGTATCCAAGGCTCATGATGAAGGAATCAAATCTCTTATACCAACACCTCGGCGCCTGTTTGAGACCGTATAGAGATTTGTTCAACCTGCAAACCAAGTTCTCCTTTCCTTTTTCTGCAAAACCTTCTGGTTGGAGCATATAAATTTCTTCTTCAAGTTCTCCATGAAGAAATGCAGTTTTAACATCTAACTGCTCTAGATGTAGGTCAAATGTAGCACACATTGCCAAGACTATTCTGACTGTTGTGAGTCGAACCACCGGAGAAAATATCTCGTTGAAGTCAATACCTTCTTTCTGAGCATATCCTTTCACTACCAGTCTCGCACGATACCGCTCCACTTGGTCATTGCCATCACGTTTGATCTTGTAGACCCATTTGTTTCTAATGGCTTTTCTTCCACGTGGTAGTGGTACAAGTTCCCATGTCTTGTTCTTGTGTAGAGCTTCAATTTCTTCCTGCATTGCTGTCATCCACAAAGCAACATCTGAGCTGTTTAAAGCTTCATGGAAAGTTGAAGGCTCTCCATCCTCTGTTAGAAGACAGTATGCAACGTTGATCTCTGTGACATACTCCGAGTGCCACGTTGGCGGTCGTCTCTCACGAGTTGACCGACGAACTTCTGGAGCCTCGGACTCGACTGGTTCTTGTTCCTCGTGCTCTGGTGCTGCTTCAGAAGAATCTGAATTTTCTGGATTATTTTCGACATATACTGGCACAGTCTCAGACTTTTCTTTTACAGTGCCATCATCTTCATCTTTTCTTTGCAGTTGATCTTCTACAAAAATAACATCTCTGCTGATGACGATCTTGTGGGCAGTGGGGTCCCACAGACGATACCCCTTTACTCCATCAGCATACCCCAAGAAGATACATCTTCTAGATTTTGCATCCAGCTTTGTTCTTTCTTGGGCATTGTACATCACGTACACAGGACATCCAAATGCATGTAGGTAGGAATAATCAGCTGGCTTTCCAGTCCACATCTCCATCGCTGTCTTCAACCCAATAGCTGTAGATGGCGACCGATTTACTATATAACAGGCAGTTTTGGCTGCTTCTGCCCAGAATGAATTGGGTAGACCAGCAGTCCTCAACATAGCTCTTATTCTTTCTGTAAGAGTTCTGTTCATCCGTTCTGCCACTCCATTTTGTTGAGGAGTGTATGCCACCGTGAACTGTCTCTGAATACCTTCTTGCTTACAGAAAGCAAGAAACTCGCCGTCTGTATATTCTCCACCATTATCTGTCCTCAAGCACTTGATCTTTTTACCAGATTCAAGTTCCACCCGCGCTTTGTATTCTTTAAACACTGGAAATACATCTGACTTTTTCTTAATTGGATACACCCAACATCTTCTGGAATAATCATCAATGAAAGTCACCATGTACTTTGCACCTCCCATGGATATATCCGGTGATTCCCAGACATCAGAATGAATCAAGTCTAGAATATATTTACTTCTAGCAATAGATCTACTGAATTTTAATCTATGCTGCTTACTTGTAACACAATGCTCGCAAAATGGTAAACTTACCGATTTGAGCCCCGGAAGTAATTTTCGCTCAGAGAGAATCTTCAAACCTTGTTCCGACATGTGGCCAAGTTTGAGATGCCACATCATCGTTGACTCTTCTCCATTTGATGCGACACACGCATCAGCCTCCTGTAGTGTTTCTCCTTTAAGCATAAATAGATTAGCACTGATCTTTTCTGCCTTCATCAATACAAGCGCGCCTTTAACAATCTTCATAATTCCATTCTCCACATGAGTTTTGCACCCATGATTGTCTATTTGTCCCAAAGACAATAGATTTTTCTTTAGGCTGTTGACATGTCGTACCTCCCCAATTGTGCGAATTGTACCATCAAACATTTTTATTTTGATAGTACCAATACCAGCGATCTCCAAGGCATGATCGTTACCCATATATACAGATCCTCCTGAGATAGGTTCATATGTGTGGAACCATTCTCTCCTAGAGGTCATGTGCCAGGTAGCTCCTGAGTCTATAAGCCAGACATCAGAAAGTCGTTTTCTGCCTTCTGAAACAGTTGTTGCCTCACTGTAGAGAATTTCGCCATCATCCGAGGTACTTGCTACACACCCCTGAGCATTTGATGACTCAGGTTCTTTGCCCTCTCTTTTCTTCTGGTTACTC
Source organism: Citrus sinensis (assembly GCF_022201045.2). Classification (NCBI taxonomy): domain Eukaryota; kingdom Viridiplantae; phylum Streptophyta; class Magnoliopsida; order Sapindales; family Rutaceae; genus Citrus; species Citrus sinensis. The sequence goes on along the minus strand of NC_068563.1, from coordinate 4,050,060 downwards.
CAACACTCCTTTTTGACGTGCCCTTTCTTGCCACAGTTGTAGCATTTAACATTCTTCTTACTTCTGGATTTTGATCTACCATGATTTTGACTCCCACTGGGGCCGCGTTCTGTTGATCTTCCTCTCGTCACCGATAGCGCCTCCGCTTGCTGCGAACTTGCTTGTCTGTTTTCCTTGTTTTTTCGCCTGCTCTCCTCATTTAATACGGAGGCTGCAACATCGTCGAAAACTAGACCCTCCACTGGATTGTTGTTCGTCAGGTTGATGATGAGTTGATCATACGAATCTGGTAGACTTTGAAGTAGAAGCTCTGCACGTTCATTTTCCTCTATATTATGACCCAACGTTGTGAGTTGTGAAAATAGAGTCTTCAATGTGTTGATGTGGTCGGTCACCATTGTAGATTCCGCCATTCGAAGAGTATAGAGTTTCCTCTTCAAGAAGATTTTATTGTGTAGTGACTTGGCCTCGTACAATTTTGTGAGAGTATCCCATATTTCCTTCGCCGTATTTTTCTCTGCCACACTGGATAATACTCCATCCGCAAGTGCCAAGTGTAGATCAGAAATGGCATTGCCGTCTACCTCGTTCCACTTGTCATCAGTTATCTCCATGGGCCTTTCTTCAATTGCTGCCAAGCAATTATTTTTCCTTAATACAGCTTTCATCTTCATTTTCCACAACGAAAAATTATTTCCGTTAAATTTCTCAATTTCATACTTTGCCGCCATTTTATTGATAAATACTGTACACAAGCTAGTGTACCACCTTGAATAGTTGTGAGTATGTGTGAGAATGCACACCAGGAAAGTTCCCAGGAAAGACTGGAGGGGTCACAATGGTCCCACTTAAAACCCAGACTCCTTAAGCTCTTATCGCCTTTGTGACAGAACTTTCCTAGACATGTACAGAATCACACAGTTGCTTTACTCACACCACTATTCCCTGCTTTGCACCGCAAAATTCTTGGATCGCTTCCACCGTTTCACGTGAATAGTACCGTATACATGAATAGTACCGTACACCGTATACGTGAATAGTGCCGTACTCCGTATACGTGAATAGTGCCGTACTCCGTATACGTGAATAGTATCGTATGCCGTATACGTGAATAGTGCCGTACACCGTATACGTGAATACGTGAACAATTCCTGACTCCAAAAATACAACCAATAGCTCTGATACCACTGTTAGGAAATTGGTGGGTGAAGCAGACACGCAGTTAAAGTAAAATTATAAGAAAATAAAGAACAAACACAAAAGAGAATACCAGAAATTACGTGGTTCGGCTTTTAGCCTACGTCCACGGGCGAAAACAGAAGAAAATATTTTACTAGTGAAATAAGGATTACAAGTATTGTAATATTTTGGCTCACAACCCAAAACCCCAATACACCCAATCTCTCACTCACTAGACTCTCTGCTCTGCAAGAATTATTTCTCACAACTCTCGACTCTCTCTACAAAATTGAATGCCTCTCAAAATGGAATTGAATAATTAAAACCAAATGAAGAGCTCCCTTTATATAGCCAAAATTGGCTTATAAAATATTATTATATTTTAAACCGCCTTTGATTTTTCTTCATTCTTCTTCCTCTTTTGCAGCTGCCAAAGTCTTCTTTCTTCCTCAACAATTTCAGCATTTTCAATCTTCAAAGCCGTGTGCAAAAAACTTGTTTATTCAAAGCTTCTAGATGCATTCAAAGCTTCTAGATGAATGCCAATATTGACAGTTACAAAATGTGAAACAAAATTCAAGCTGTCATTCACTCTCACTCATGACATTAGATTCAAAGCATCACCAACTTACAGTCAACAGCTAAAATTCACTCTCTTTAAGCACAAAATATTGAAAGTTTTAGAAGAACATCCTCCTTCCTGATAAGCTGGAAGACGCATATATCTCCTTCAGCCAATTTCTTGTCCTTCGAAAGTTCAGCCCATCCCTTTGATAAAAAGAAACCCCCCCTATGTCTCCATCGGATAAGCAGAGACCTCTCTGTTTCATTAAGTACTTGCACTTTGACAGATTTGGCATCTCTACTAAAAAACTCATTAGCAAATTTCGCTGGAACATACTGCAAAATTTAAAAAAATAAAAATGTTTGCAACTAATTGGTATATATCAAAAGTTCAAAAGCAAGGCAAGCAATTGCATATTAGATTATTCACTCATACACGGATACTTAATCTCGCAAGCAGTCGTATCAAATATATGAACTCGAAACCTTGAATTCTTCTCGTATTTAAAAACTAAGAAATATCCAGGGTTGATTGAATGAATTTCTACAAATTCATGCCAACCATCACGAAACCAGACATTTCTCCCATCTTTTTTCAAGCTCACTTGCGATTGACGGCCATTAGGAAGTGTTAATGTAGCAGCATCAGTAAGTTCATGTCCAAACTTTCTCGCAAAGAATGGTGGAATCCTCTACATTTTTATGCGAATAAAGTTGGTAAATAATCTATTAGAAACAAGTCAAAATCAACCAACAAAATGCTTCTATGATCAGTGCTACTGAAGCAAGAAGACTACAACGTATAATGCACCGTAAAGAAACCGAATTTGACGTCATCATGTGATATAAATGACTCAAGGCTCGTAATGATTTTTCTGATGAAATGATGCTGAGTAACGATGCATTTAAAAAGGGTTTGTAATGAAGCAAAGCCACACTAAACAATTGAAATTTAACTAGCCCCCAAGCGCGTGGTCAGGTTGACTGCAGTACAGCTGTAACCTCTACTAAAAATCTGGATTCGATTCTTGGGGGTGGTAAGGAGGGTAAAAATTGTATTTGGGTTTGCCCACCCCCTTACCTTTAAAAAAAAGAAAAAAATTGAAATTTAACTATATATCTCTCTTAATTTTTGTCCATTAGATATATAAGGATCGCTACTACAAACAAGACTACACACTTGACCGTCAAATATCAATTGCTTATTGAATTCTATGAATTCCGTAGAAGTAGGACACTCCAAATTCGTGGGTCCAAGAGTTTTATAAAACCTTCTTGGCAAAGCCACACTAAACAATTGAAATTTCACTATATATCTCTTAAGTTTTGTCTAAGTACTTCCATTTCACACACTTCAAATTTTAGACCCACATAATGAACCCCACTTCGGCCCCCGTTGCAAATTAAAGTGAATCATTGTCACATAGATTGTAGGTGATGACAACTTACTTTTGATTCCTCAAATAAGTGAAATAAACTTATAAAACTGATCAAGTTAGCAATTAAAGAATCTCTGCAGATGGATATATAACTGGTGTGAAATCGTTACAATCATTCTCTCTCAGTAACTTAACAGCAGATGAGGAAGAGGAAATTACCCGTGGAGATTCTGCATGGTCAGACCCAACCCGAGAGAGATAGCAATCAATTGCAATCTGACTCCATAAATTGAAAGCTTTATGAACATATATAGCACTAGACCATCTTAGTAATTTTTTCCTTTTTAAGAATAATTCGACCTGACACATACTTATCATTTTCATTCATAGATACACGCCTAGGGCTGGACTTAACTGTTGAGTCAGCTTATGGGGTCCAGAGTAACTTAAGAAGTGAAAAGCAAAAAAACTGTGAAGTTCTATTGCAAATTGCCTTTCAACTGTGGTCCAACCCACATTAATAATTCTACCGAGCACATACTAATTATTTTCATTCATAGACACGCGTATTAGAGCTGGACGTAAATGTAGCTTAAGTGGTCCAGAGTAAATTATGTAGTAAAAAGCAAAAAGGCTATGTAATTGTATTGGAAATTGCCTTTCAGTTATGGTGTAAACCCTAATAATCATTTTCTAATGTTTCCTTTTCCTTTATGATAAGATGTGTCATATAAAATTAATTCTGTTTACACGTAATGATTTTTGTTTTATCCTGACCTTACCTCTGTTTCCTAGCTCATAATTATCATTCTTAGTTATTTTCCTGTTTGCATTGACTTGATCGAGCTCAGACTTCAGTGCCCTGCCTGCCGTTCTTGAACCTCAAATTTTGAAAAAACAATTCCACCAGATATCAGCTACTAACTTAAAAAATTTGCCGTATCCAACATGGACATCAAAGTGTATTGGTCATTTTTTGCTCTAACTGCTATCCTTGTGTTCTCTTTTCTTGACGTAAGGGCTTCTATAGTTGTTGCAGGGAATGCAACAGATGGAGTAGCCTTGCTTGAATTCAAGTGCAAGATCACTGATGACCCTTTTGGAGTTTTAGCCTCGTGGAATAGCTCCATCCATTATTGCAAGTGGCGTGGTATTACTTGTACCCCGAGGCACCAGAGAGTCACGATTTTGGACTTGCAGTCCCTTCAGCTTGGAGGCTCTATATCGCCTTACATTGGAAATTTGAGCTTTCTTCAAAAATTACATCTCCAAAATAATAAAATAGTTGGAAACATCCCTACTGAGATTGGGAAGTTTGTCAACTTGCAGAGGCTGGAAATGTGGAACAATCAACTGTCAGGTACCATTCCCCATGCCATAGGAGATCTCCAAAATTTAAAATTTTTGTACTTACACGGAAACAGATTTTCAGGAAATATTCCAATTTCTATTGGAAATGTGAAAATGTTAATTCAACTGGATTTAAGTGACAATTTTCTTCAGGGCACCATCCCACCAAGCTTTGGCCAATGCAACAACTTGGTAGCAGTTGATCTTTCTAATAATAATCTTAGTGGCACCTTATCTCCACAACTCGTTGGTCTCTCATCATTATCAATATTTAATGTTTCTGGGAACCTTTTGTCAGGTGCTATTTCTAATAACTTTGGTAGCTGTACTAGTTTGGAACAATTAGACATGCACGGAAACTTATTCGCAGGTCCTATTGGTTCATCTTTGAGTTCTTTAAGAGGTCTTAGAGTTCTGGATTTGTCTCAAAACAATCTTTCAGATGAAATTCCTGAATTTTTGGCTGGATTTAAATTTTTGCAAAACTTGAATCTCTCTTACAACAACTTTGAGAGCATGTTACCTATAGAAGGAATTTTTAAGAATGCCAGTGCTACTTCAGTTTTCGGAAACAAAAAGCTTTGCGGTGGCATACCTGAATTTCAGCTGCCAACATGTGTTTCTAAGAAAAGTAAACGGAACAGATCAACCCTTCCTCTGAAATTGGTGATTGTTATTGACATTGGGCTTCTAGTACTTACTTTGGCACTATCTTCTCTTTTTTGTCGGTTGATGTGCATGAAGAAAAGAGGGAATCCTACTCCAAGCATTTCATTCCCATACGTGTCATACCGAATGCTTTATAATGCCACTAAAGGTTTCTCCTCAGAAAATTTGATTGGTGCAGGCAACTTTGGCTCTGTTTATAAAGGAATTCTCTTTGAGAGTACAACAGCAGTTGCAGTGAAGGTTTTTAACGTTCTTCATCATGATGCTTCCAAGAGTTTCGCAGTTGAGTGTGAGGTCACAAGGAACATCAGACATCGAAATCTTGTCAAAGTTTTCACTGCTTGTTCCGGAGTTGATTTTCAAGGCAATGACTTTAAGGCCCTCGTTTATGAGTTCATGGCTAATGGAAGCCTAGAGGAGTGGATGCATCCAATTACTGAAGAGGATAAAAGACACAAGGCGCCAGGGAATTTAAATTCGCTTAAGAGACTGAACATAGCCATTGATGTAGCCTGTGTACTAAAGTATTTGCACCTTGATTGTCAACCACCGATAGCTCACTGTGACCTCAAACCGAGTAATATTCTTCTTGATGATGAAATGACTGCATATGTAAGTGACTTTGGCATAGCGAGATTTCTTGAAGCCGCTGATGAGCAAACACGCTCCATCGGTGTCGAAGGAACTACTGGCTACATTGCTCCAGGTATCTATATAATATTTTTGTATTTATAAATTACAGTTCGATCTTTGAAGTTCATTAGCGATTGGCTAAGGAAATATTTGACTTGTTTAATGCAGAGTATGGTATGGGACATGAGGTTTCATCATATGGCGACGTTTATAGTTTCGGCATCCTTTTGCTAGAAATGTTCACAGGACTCAGACCCAGTGATGACATGTTCAAGGATAATTTGAACCTTCGTAATTGTGTAAAATCAGCTTTGCCTGAACGAGCGGAAGAGATTGTGGATATTTTTTTTTTTAAGGAAATTGAAGAAGAGGAAACGGTGTACAAGAGGGCATCATCAGGCAGTACTCAACGTAGCATAATCCTGGAATGCTTGATCTCAATATGTGAAATTGGAGTTGCTTGTTCTGCTGAACAACCTGGTGAACGGATGAAAATCAATGATGTTGAGCCTAGGCTACGTTTGATAAAAAAGAAACTTCTTGAGGCTCCTGTTTATCAAGAGAAACAAACTATAAGCATGCCTCTATCACAAGACGAGGAGGGATATTATAATGATGAAGAAACTCCTTGCAGTGTTAGAGGACCATCAGTTGTTACTTCTGATGATCCTGAGACAAGTGATACAGTCCATGAAGGATCTGATAGCTCTGACGCAAAGGCTGAAAGGCATGGGAAGAAAAGTTCGTGCTGTCAATGCTTGCAAGAAAATCGATCTTCTGACATGGACGTTTGCATATTTTGTGATGCAATGTATTGTTGTAACTGTGTGGTGAAAGAAATGGGGTCAATGCCTGAAGGAAGAACATGTGCTGCTTGTGTCGGTTCCTGGCTAGATGTGTGCATGCCTACGTCATCTAATGGAATAGGAAGTTCTGGTGAATCAAATAGCCCCAACTGTCAAGATAATTTGCCTGTAAACAATGAATTGCCTGATGATAGCAACGATGGCACTAATGCAGGATTTCATGATTATATGAATCCTGCTAACTCAGAGTCAGTTGAATCAGGCGCAAGTTCACACAGTATTTCATCTGAGGTTTTTTCCTGCAAAGAGAAGGGATTTAATGAGGAAGAAGCTCCTGACCATGTTAGAAAACCGTCGGTCATTACTTTCCGTGACCCTGACCCTAGTGATGCAGTTTATGAAGTATCTGATTATTCTGAGTTTGAAAGCATCCATGAGAAGCCAAAGGCAGTAAGGAAAGGGAAGAAAGGTTCATGCTATCGATGCTTGAAAGGAAATCGGTTCACCAAGAAAGAGTTCTGCTTTGTTTGTGGTGAAAGGTATTGTTTTAACTGTGTGCTATGGGCAATGGATTCGGTGCCAGAAGGAAGAATCTGTGTTACTTGCAATAGTTTCAGGCTAGATGCTTCTAAGAGACTAAGCCTGTGGAAGTGTTCTGGGATGCCCAAAGGGTTGCTGACTGATACAGAAGTTAAACAAATAATGAGATCAGAAATATCGTGCAAAGCAAATCAGTTACCGCCAGATCGTGTTTTTGTGAATGGAGAACCTCTGTCCAAGAGAGAGTTGGTTATACTACTGAGCTGCCCAAACCCGCCAAAAAAGCTGAATTGTGGAACCTATTGGTACGATAAAGTGTTGGGTTTTTGGGGTGAGGTAAACACCAGAAACTGCTGTTACTGTTTAATTTTCTTTTATAGTTTTTTTTTTTAATTCCATTGCACCATGATCAAATTAATATTCTAGCTTGATTGAACAGATAGGACACGGGCCTTGCCAGATTATAAGCCCCCAGCTGAATGTCGGGGGTCAGATAATGAGAAATGCTAGCAACGGAAATACAAATGTCGTGATCAATAATCGGAAGATTACTAGAAAAGAGCTCTGGATGCTTAAGGTTATTTTAGTGAACGATTTATGTTCATTTGAAATTCAGCATTTCTAAAATTAAGATCCATGCTATTCTGTTTAATGCTGCAGTTAGCAGGAGTGCAATGTGAAGGACAACCTCACTTTTGGGTCAGCGCCGATGGTTCCTACCAGAAAGAGGGAATGAAAAATGTAAAGGGGCGTATATGGGACAAGGTATGTCTGCATATTGATGTGCACTGGCTTTCTTAGTTTAACTATACCTTAATTTCTGATCAGTGATTACCATGTATGTGCTTGACAGAGTACAATGAAACTAGTTTGTGCTTTATTGTCTTTGCCAACTCCTCCTGATTCTGAGAATCCCTGCGGCAATGAAGTGAATGGTGTTAATGTTAAACTTCTTCTTCTTGGTGAACACAACTCTGGCACAAGTACCATATATAAACGGGTAAGAATTATTGGAAATTGTAAGAAACTTTGTCTAATACATGTGCTATTATTCATGTATAATTAATCTGACAGGTGAATATCGGATGGCTTATATTATATCCTATTATGAAGTCACCTTGTGGTGTTGTTTCTAGGACCTCAAGATTTCAAAAGGAAAGATGTTATAGAACATGTTAGTTGATTTTGAAAATTTGTATCAGATGTAGTGTACTTATTCACAAAGACAACATATTAAATTATTTTGCCACTAGTCTAAGATTTCATTGTTTAACAACATTCATTAAAAGTACAATAAATAGTGTGATTGTACTTTAGTATGAAGAGGGTTTTTATTGCACATAAAAAGCTACATACAATGTGGTCTCATATCATCACGTTGCCGCTGATGCTTAAAATACAGTAGCGGAGTTTATTGTTTATTTCATTTGCCTGATGATCATCCAGTGATCTTGAATTGCATCCTTTATTCCATAGATAGGTCATAATTGTCGATATATGTATGATCTGTACTGTAATTTAAAAGTCCAGGTATATATTTAATATTCGTAAATTTTGGCTACTTATTGAGCATGTGCTTTCTTATCCTATGTCACTTCAGAAGGCATATTTCATAAAAGTATTGTTTGAAACTAAAATGAAAGGCATTCTGGATTTATACCATCCGTTCTCTTCTTGTATTATTTCTTGAAAGCTTGAACGAGGAAAGATGATTGTTGTGACTTGTAATACACTGTTTGTTACTTTTTAATACACTGTTTGTTAATTTTTTAATATGAACATTAGTTTCCCTCTCAGGCTGTTGAGATTTCAAAGGCAGCTGGCTATGAGACCTCAGATATGGATATCATGTACACTGGGGGACTTACGTCAACCGATGGGCTTTTATTTCCAGAGCAAACACAAGAGAACTCCATAAGTGACTCTTCCAATCAGCATGATCCCTTGCTCAGGTTACTTCCCAATCTGTGCTTTAAATTTACTTTGTATAAGCCAAAAATGCATTGCACTTTGCTTATTTTTTGCTATTGCTTTTTCTATAAATGCCATTGTGAGATTTAGCTATCGAATGAAAGGACTTCAAGGGTGGTGGTTCTGGCTTGCAGATTGAATTCTGAGTGGCTTAAACAAGTTTGAGTGGAGTTTTTGTCATCAGTGAATTGAGTCTGAAATGCTGTTGGAACTGGAAGTTATAAGCTAAGTTAGGTCCTACTTGGCTTGGCAAAACACAAAAAAAAAAAAAAAAAAAAAATCAATTAATTGCCTTTCAACTTCAAGAACACGTTAGATTTACTGCAAGCATTGGAATTTTCATACTTGATATCTGTTTATTTATTTATTTCCCTTTTTTGGCATGAAATGTTCTAGCAATCAAATATGAATAATCTTTTACAGCAGTGATGGATGTTTGGCATAAGTTGCGTGAAAGTGGGAAACAGTGTATGATTATGAATTGTTCATCTAACTTACCAATTTTTGCTTAGTACTTGCAGCTATCAACTCATTACAGTGAATCCAAGAATCCTTGGGGAGAACTGCAAGTGGATAGAAATGTTTGAAGATGTTGATATGGTCCTCTTTTGTGTTTCGTTGACCGACTATGATGAATATTTTGAAGATAGCAAAGGGTTTTGCACCAACAAGATGTTGGCAAGCAGGCAGCTCTTCCAAAACATTGTCATTCATCCAACCTTCAATCAAAAGAACTTCCTTCTGATACTCAGCAATTATGATATGCTAGAGGAAAAGATCCAAGAAGTTCCTCTCTCTCGATGTGAATGGTTTGCAAACTTCAACCCGGTGATCAGTCATAATCACCACAGCACTAGGAGAAGAAATAACAACACGCCGCTGGTTCAGTATGCCGCCCACTACATTGCGGTGAAGTTCAAGAGGTGGTTCCGTTTTCTAACTTTTCGTAATTTGTTTGTTTCACTGGTTACTGCCTCGGAGCCTGAGACTGTAGATGAAGCTCTTAAATATGCAAAGGAGATTCTGAAGCAGGAGGAAGAGGAACCTGTCTATACTGACAGTGACTCAACTGAATGATGGTGTTATTTTATGATATTGGTGGAGAGATAATCGACCATGGTTAAGAAGAAAATACAGTATATTTTTAACTAAAAAGGTATAAGGTTTAGGTTGTATTAATTTTTTTCATGGGTGATTAATTAATTAATTACTTCAGGTAGTAAGTATAAATGTCACATTCATCATTGAAGTATTATTATTAAAAAAAATTAAAATAACTCTCTTTTGATTACTACAAATTTAAATAATTGTCTCTCCCCACTCATAGTCTTTTGTATTCGAACTCATTAAATTTTCTCTATTATTCTAAAAATTTGACTAATTAAAACTAATTAGTACATGCTAATAAAACGTTTCAATGTTTCAATTTGGTTACCTAAATGAAATTAAATTTGTAATTACCAGAACCCAATTACACTTGTAGAACCTTGGATGTTTATGCTTCGACATTGAAAGAGGAAAGAGCTAGCAGAAGCATTTGACATTTTCAAAGGTCAGCATTTCATTTTTGCCATCATTTAAAAGCACAGTCAAACAGCTGGTCTGACCATCATATATGGTACTGTCACATGCAACATTTAAACCCTCTTTCGTTTCTCTTTCTAGTTAATATTAGGGAGTGTTGTAATTTTTAAGGGACAACTGTTGTAGAAAAAAATTGTAATTATAAAATAAAAGTTAGTAATATATAGTAAATATAAATTTTAAATTATAATTTTAATAAAATTATTAAAGATATAATAATTTTTTTATTATACAAGTGAAAAATTATATCAATATAACTTCTAAACTACAACAGTTAGTATTTATAAAATATTTTAATACTTTAACTTAAAAATTACAAATGTCCAACTTCAATTTCAAACGCACCCTTAATGTGGGAATCTCAAAGCCTCAAACGCCGCAAAAGCTTCTTTTGTTCGGCTTCCTTATTACCGGAACTGCCGGTTTCCCCAGCTTAAGTGAAGATTTCCGTATCACTCCACCAACCGCAGATACGCAAACTCGAGCTGGACTTTAACTGTTAGAGTCAGCTTGCGGGGTCTAGGGTAAATTAAGCAGTAAAAGGCAAAAAGTATGTACAAAACCCAATTAATCATTTTCTAATTTTCCTTTTCAATAAGATGTATCATTATATCATATAAAATCAATTATGGTCCAGCGTCACAGGAACCAGACCCAGTGACAGCATGCTCACGGGCAAGTTGAACCTTCGTAACTTCGTTAAAATGGCTTGGCCTGAACGAGCAGAAGAGGTTGTGGATGTTTTTAATCTTCAGGAAATTGAAGAGGAGAAAACAATGTGCATGGAGGCATCATCTTCGGCAGGCAGTAGCACTCATGGTAGCATAATTTTGGAATGCTTCAACTCTATACGTGAAATTGGAGTTGCTTGCTCGGCTGAATGTCCTAGAGAAAGGATGAAAGTCAATGATGCTGAGTCGAGACTATGCTTGTTTGAAAAGAAACTTCACGAGGCTTCTGCTTGTCATGAAGACGAACAAACAATAAGCTCGCCTTTGTCAGGAGATGGTATTATTTTATCTCAATCTTCATAGACCATGCTGGTTCGTTCCTTTTTTTTTTCAAATTTGTTAAAAGAAAATATTATCATGATAGACAATTATTTTGACTCTTTTATTAGGCACTGTGCTTTGTCGTCATCCACAAAAAGACTATGGTTATAGCCCACAGGATGTTTCTGTGTGCATCGGGTGATACCTTTGCTTTTTCATTTTAAAAGATGGTGGGATACGCACACCTTTGTAATTATTATTTTTAATACAATAATACATGGTGGGATTGGGATGTACAGCACCCTTACAATTTTGCGACGAGCACTCTTTTAACTTTCGAAAAGAGGATTTTATTATATTGTTCATATCTCAATAATTCTTAAACCAATGGCCCTTTTGCTCAATAGGGAATTTGATTGCAAGTGCTGCCAATAAAGGAAAAATCATGATAATGAAAAGACATTTTTAGCCTTTGATTTTTTACTTTTACCTGAACTACAGAATGTCCTAATGTAAGGGTGCTCATAATTCAATTTGATCCAAAAATTTGATACGTAACAATTTGATTCATAAATTGGTAAATTGAATTGGTTTTAAAATTTAAAAATCCACCGTTAGTGGATCTAATATGAATTTACTTATATAAATTCATGAAAATCCACGAATTCTTTAAAAAATAAAAAATATTTATTTAATTAAAAAACTTATAAATGTGACATTACTACTTACTTACAAATAAATAAGTTAAAATGCATTGATATTTGCACTATATTATATCTTATTCGATATTAATCAGAAATAAAAAATAATTAACTAAATTTTATAATTTTAGTTAATTTTCATGTAGTGATTTAAACAAATGAGATTTTTTATTTTCTATATGTTATATTTTGAAACTTTCAATGTATTATTCTAAGTTTATTTTAACAAATAATTTATTTGAATCCTATTTAGTTTTGAATTTAATCAGTAGTAAAATTATTTTTATATTAATTCATTTATTTAATTAGTTCATAGATTAGACATAACTAAAAAATTTTGATCCACAAACAAATTAACAAAATGATGGATTGGATATAAATTAGATTAAATCCGCATCCAATCTGCAGACATATAGATTGAATTTAAATTGAATTTCATCAATTCATGAATTAAATTAGATTAAAAATTTATACTTTATAAAATTGTAAATCGAATATAAATTGATATCCAATCTACAAAATCTAATATGCGAACACCGCTACCCAAATGAGTTATGCTATGTTACATTATATATAACATATCGTAATTTTTGAATTATTACATAAAAGTCCAAAAGTTATAGCATATGAAACAACGGAATTATTATGAGTGATAATTCGTGAATCTCTTGTATATTATATTATATTATATGTAATACAGTCTAACCCTACACTAAAATATGAAAATAAGAGGATGCCAGCTAACACGTTGTTATAATTTATAATCCTTTTCATCATATCGCAATCATTGGAGCCAAGTAGTTAGTTGCCAAGTTCATTAAGTGTCACCACTTCAAGTTTGAAAATTTTTCGTTTCATATGTTTTTATTTTTATTTTATTTTATTTTTTTTGGGTGGGTAGTGGAAACTGGATTTCGTTGCACCAAATTAGGGATGGCAAAAATCCCCACGGGGATGGGTACCCTCGGGGATTTTCCCCATTCGGGGAGGGGACGGGGAAAATTTTTTACCCAACTTTTTATTCGGGGAGGGGACGGGGATGAGGTGGAATCCTCATCCCCTACCCATTTCCCCATTTTAATTTTTAATTTTATTTTTATTTTTAAAATTACTAATAAATAAATAACAAAATTATAAATATTGTTAAAAATAATAAATATCAAAATAGTTGTATGTTGGGAAAGTGGTCACCCTTTGCCGGGAATTAGTTGAAGAGTATTAATTGAAGTTTTCACCAACTGTTTATTGCTTTGATTATACTGGTAGTAGTTCTTCTACTAGATCTACAGGGGATTCTTATAAGAAAGCAACCAAATGGATGACAGGTTTTGATGATTATGTAAACAATGGAGATTGTGCAGTTGTTGCAGATGAATTAGATTCATATTTGGATGAGAAAGTTATATCTCGGATGGAAGATTTTAATATTTTGAGTTGGTGGAAGACAAATGCTAATAGGTATCCTACATTAGCTCGAATTGCTAGAGATATTTTGGCAATTCCAATTACAACAGTTGCTTCTGAATCAGCTTTTAACACTAGTGGTAGAGTTGTGAGCTCATATCATAACAAACTTCATCCAAGCACATTGGAGGCCTTAATGTGCTGTCAAAGTTGGTTACGAGCTTACAATAGCGGTATGAGTTTATTTTAATATGATTAATTTAAAATCGAAAATAAAAAAATGTATTAGACTATTAATTATTCGAGGACCGGGGACCCTCGGGAATCCCCTGTTATTATTCGGGGAGGGGATGGGGATTCTCTCAAGCAATTTTGACGGGGACGGGGAGGGGACGGGGACATATGCAAAACATCGGGGATGGGTATGGGGAGATTGGTCCCCTCCCCTCCCCTCCCCATTGCCATCCCTACACCAAATTGATGCATTTCGCTTGAAATATTATTTTGATAGCACATAGGGCTAAAATAAGAAAAGTAAAATCCTAAAATTGACCCACATAATGTATGGATCAACTAAAGACTTTTAAAGCCTATTAACTGTTATCATTAAAGAGAAAAACTCTCTTCCTTAACAAATTTACTACACCACAAGCATTATTCTTTCAATTGTTTTCATTTTTTTCCAAATACCTTTCCTTTTGTTGGAACCTTAGCACAAAATATGGGTAACATTATGGGAATCCTAACCGGACCGCTAAAGACTGCCGTGGCTTATGGCAATCCGACTAGATCTCATGTGATGTCATTTTCACTCTTTGCCTTAATTGTACTCTCAACAAAGCAGCATATGTGAGGCAGCTTAAAGACAATCTTAGAGTTCTGCAGAGTGAACTGGAAAAGTTAATTGAAGCAAGGAATGATATAGGGATGGCAAAATAACCCGGACCCGGCCCGGACCCGGATAAACCCGGATAATTCGGGCCGGGTTGAACCCGTACCGGAATATAAAAAAATCCGGATCCGGAACAAATTTTAATAACCCGAATAGACCCGGGTCCGGTTCCGGGTTTGGGATAACCCGTATATCCGAAACCCGGACCCGGATATTCTTATTTTAGCATAATATTTAAATAATTTTTTAATATAAAAAGGGGAAAAAATGTTGATGCCCTAATCATCCTTTTCGTCCTCTTTCTTTTCTCTTCTCTTTATTTTCTACTTTCACAGCCGCCGCTCTTCACCTTTTTCTTTTCTCTTCATCAAATCATCATTTTCGTTCCCATTCACTTATTCTCTTCATCAAATCATCCTTTTTCTCTTCAATTCTTCTCTTCATCAACTCACCGTCGTCACTCCTTTTCACTTTGCTTCGCTGTGTTCGCATTCATCATCATCACCAGCCTTCATTTGGCCGTCGTTTGTCCTTTGCGATCTCTGTTTTGGCTGCCGTTCATCCGCCTTTTGCGAATCGCGCTGGCGGCTGTGACGTGTTCATCATCATCATATCATCAGCCACCGATGTTCGTTACTTCGCCGGACACCGATTGTTGAAGTTTGTGAACCAAATCCGTGAATCACGATTTTGAGTTGTAGACATGGATTTGTATTTTGTGAGTGTATGTCATGGATCTGTATTTGTAAATGGTTTATTGTTTTGAAATTAAAAATCTGTAAAATTAAAATGGTTTATTACTTTGTATTTGATTTATGTTGAATCTGGTTTTGCAAATTTGTGAAGTGTATTTGTTTTTTTTTTATTATTTGTATGTGATCCGGGTTGAAAACCCGCAATCCGGAAACCCGTAATAATCCGGGTTTAACCCGTTCCGGACCCGGTGTCACAAAAAGCGGGTTTAAATCCGGGTCCGGTATAACATTTTAGTATCCGGGTCCGGAACCGGGAAGGCCAAACCCGGACCCGGACCCGGATTTTGCCATCCCTAGAATGATATGATGAGAAGAATTGAGGTTGCTGAACGGCGAAGAATGAAACGTACGGATGAAGTGCAAGGGTGGCTTTCAAGGGTGCAGGCTGTGGAGACTGAAGCTCGTAAACTCACAAGGGATAGCCCTCAAGAAATTGACAAATTATGTCTTGGAGGCTACTGTACCAGAAACTACAAGTCAAGCTACAGGTTTGGGAAACAAGTAGCTGAAACTCTACTGGTTGTGAGGACATTAATAGGTGAAAGAGCTTTTAATGAAGTGGTCGTGGAAATCGTTGAAGAATCTGTTGTAGCCGATGAAAGACCTACTCAGCCACTATTAGTAGGCTTGCAATCCATTCTTGAACAAGTTTGGAGTTGTCTTGTACAAGAGACGGCGGAAATTATTGGCCTGTTAGACATGGGCGGTGTTGGTAAAACTACACTGTTAACCCTGCTAAATAATAAGGGTGCTTTTCATATTGTTTTTCAAATTACGTTTTTGAATTTGCTTTATAGAATAAGAATGATTAGTTTTTAGTGAATTTGAAAATGTATTTGGTTGATTGTTTTAAAATAGTATATGAAAATGGATGTATTTAGTTGTATGTTGAAAATTTGGTGATAATGAAAAAGAATGATAAAATAATTTAATGAAATCTTTTTCAATATCTAAATATTTTAAATGATTTATTATTATTATTATTATTATTATTATTATTATTATTATTATGTTAATTTTAACAAACAACATAAACAACTAAAATAGTTAAAAGGATATAATTTATAATATAGATTTCATATCATTTAAAACATTAGTTAATTATATTGTTGGATGATTTATACACATAAATTATAGATGATATAATTACAGCAATTTGATATTCGTTAAATACTAATTGTTATTATTAGTAAAGAATTAAAATAATATTGGCGTACTATTTTTTAAAATTATTAGAATATTATAAAAAGAAAAATTATAACATGAATCAATAATATAATATTAACAAAGTGAGTGGATTGTGGGATCCGTATACTATTATTCACAAACAAAGCATTAAAGTGAGTGGATTGTGGGATCCGTATACTATCAAAAAAAAAAAAAAGTTGGAGCTTTAGTGGGCCTTAGAAAAACAAAAATCAATAAACGTTAAAAGGTTATTTTTTACTTTCCTTTGTTAAAGTGAAAAACAAGATGGTTTCATTTTCGTTGGAAAAAAGGAATCTGTCTTATTTAATCCTAGCGAGACACATTTTCTTATTTTTTGTTTTTGTAAAATAAAAAATGACATATGTAAAATGGTGCCAAACGCACCCTAAATTTCTGAATAGGCCTTACGGTTTTGATTATGTGATCTGGGTTGTAGTTTTTAAAGACTTGCAGCTTGAAAAGATTCAAGAAACGATCGGGAAGAAGATAGGCATGTTTGATGGTTTATGGAAGAACAAAAGTCTCGAGGAGAAAGCTCTGGATATGTTCAAAGTTGTAAGCAAGAAGAAATTTGTATTGTTGTTAGATGATTTGTGGGAGAGAGTTGATTTAACTAAAGTGGGTGTCCCTGTTCGCAACTCAAGAAATCTTGCATCCAAAGTAGTATTCACGACTCGTCTTCTTGATGTATATGGCCTCATGGAAGCTCATAAGAAGTTCAAAGTTGAGTGCTTATCAGATGAGGATGCTTGGCAATTGTTTCGAGAGAGAAGATTGGAGAAGAAACTCTTAACTATCATCATGACACAAGATTTGATTGCGTCATTAAACAAACTATCGTAACTAAATTTCAATAGAGAATACACCTCTTTACCCAAACCTGCAAATTCAGAAGCTGCTCTTCTTAACGCTTGAATTGTATATCTCCATTCTTCCAGCGTCGTCTTATAGGCCATAGCCCGACCAATGGTAATAAGTGCAAGCGGCAAACCACCACACTCCTTGGCCACCATCTGTAGTTTATATCCAGAACATTATCACATTTCAAAAAGTGACTTGATTAATTGTTGGATTGGTGAGGGGTTTTCTTATGATAATGATAGATTTGAAACGCAAAAGCAAATCCAAGGATACTTTATAATTGGCATTCTTGTTCACGCACATTTATTAGAAGAGGTAGAAGATGATAAAGTGAAAATGCATGACGTTATTCGTGATATGACTCTGTGGATAGCATGTGAAGTTGAGAAGGAGAAGAACTGTTTGGGTTGGATTTTTCTGGTAGTGTCTCAAAATATAGTCGATTCTAATCTACTCAAAATTTATTGCTGTTGAGCTCACCTCATAAGTACAACCTGGAGCCTATATTGACGACTTGATTTACAAGTACGACCTGAAGACTATGTGAATGACCTAATTTAAGAATACAACTTCAAATCTATTTAAGCGACCGAAAAATTCATCTGTTCAATCTAAAAGTGAAGTAATCCGACCTCGAAATTCATTTGTTCGACCTAAGAATTAGCTAGACATGAAAAATTATTAGTAAATAGAACGTGGCCTAATTTCTATCAATTATAAGATTACGAAATCTTGAATTCTTCTTGTACATGGAAGACCAAAAAGTATCCAGCAGAGAGACGGAATTATATCCAACAAAGTTATACCAACCATCGTGAAACCAAGCACACATCCCATCTTTTTTCAAACCCACTTACCAATCACAACAATAAAATCTACAAGAGTGGCGGCATTAGAAAGTTCATGTCCAAAATCTCACAAACTTTTGTGGGATTCGCTGAATTTATGCACATATTATTAGACAATAATTACAAAAACAGTTCAAAATGGTCAGATAAAAAGCTTTCATGATATTGAAGTACAAAATTAATGACCAATGCCACAGAGAAACTGAATTTGATGTCATAATTTGAGAGACTATGAACAGGGTAAAAGTTGCTGGTGGCGAAGCAATGCCACGAAGCCACGCAAAATCATCTAAGATTCTAAGTAAACATAAGTGACACAAACTTGTTAACAGGGCTAAAGGGAATTGAGAAACTAAAGCTCCATAGTATTCAAATAAACAAAAATGAAAAAAAAAAAAAGTTGTGACTTAATTACCAGGTTCATGTGTTCAAGCGAAGAAGGAAGAACAAACTTAAAGAGATGTGAGGCACTAAAGGCCATCGATTTGTTCTGTTACTAGAGATGAATGCAATGCTTTAGGAATTTTGTTATTTCATACACCTTCCCAGTTTTTATTGCGCATCTGGCCCAATCAATTTTTATTAATTATTTGCTTTTCTTGTAACTTTTTACTTGGTAATTAATAA
Source organism: Citrus sinensis (assembly GCF_022201045.2). Lineage (NCBI taxonomy): Eukaryota > Viridiplantae > Streptophyta > Magnoliopsida > Sapindales > Rutaceae > Citrus > Citrus sinensis. Next base: position 4,031,096 of record NC_068563.1, on the reverse strand, counting down.
AAATTACTATAGTCCATTGCTTTTATAATCATCATTTTTTGGAGCTATATTGTTTTATCCGTTAATTAATTAGTCTATTAACAAAAAATTTTAATAATCTTGTAGTTAAATTGTTAATAATAATAATTAACAATAATTATTATTAATAATTAATTTTTGAATAATAATAATAATAATCACAATACTTGAAATACAAATAATAATTATGATAAAATTTAATTAAGGATTTTATAATAACCTTCAAGGATATTAGTTATCAACAAAATTTTCAAGAATATTACCATTCATCTTTTTTATATTACCATCTCATAATAATTAATACTTTCATGATAAAAGAATTAACAAAATAAAAAAGCAAATTTCCTTTGAATCCATTCCTCTCCACTATTAATTTCTCTTCATCAACAACCTACATCGAGTGACTCATCATAGAGAAAGAGAGTGAGAGAGGGGAAAAAGAAATGGGAAAAAACTATATGAAATGTTTATAATTTTATAATGTATTCACTAAATAGGAATCGAAATTAGCTAGAAACATAATGAGTTAGAATCGGAATAGCTAAAATCGAAATGAAGAATTGGAATTAGAATAATTTATTTACTTAAAATGCAGAAATCGTAATTAAAATGAGCTATATTACCATTTATGTGTTTACTTTATCTTGGAATTAAAATCATAATGAGTTAAATTATAACAAATTACTATAAAATCCTTAATTAATTTTTATCATAATTATTATTTTATATTTTAATCATTATGATTATTATTCAAAAATTAATTATTAATAATAATAATTGTTAATTATTATTATTATTAACAATTTAACTAAAAGATTATTAATAATTATTGTTAATAAATTAATTATTATAATACTTTTTATTATTTTTATTAATAATAATTATAATAATCCATTTAAAAATTATAATTATAATCCATTTAATAATTATATATTTTATTTAAATGGAGGGTATTTTGGAATTTAAAAATTATAGGGGATGAATTTCATACTCTAAGGGTTTCAATGAAATAAAATAGAGTGTAAGGGGCTGAACAACATTTTACAATATAGAAAGTTTCATATACGTATAGATTAGATTGTAAATAATATAACGTACAAGGGTTTCAACGATATTTTACACTAACAATTCAGAAAAGACAAAAGCAGCTGGAGGTAGCTTCGGCGGATCCTTCCTAGTTATTGTCCTGTTTGCATTAACTCGATGGAGCTCAGACTTCAGTGCCCTGCCTGCCGTTCTTGAACCTCAAATTTTGAAAAAACAATTCCACCAGATATCAGCTATTAAGTAAAAAAATTTTCCGTATCCAACATGGGCATGAAAGTGTATTGGTCATTTTTTGCTGTAACTGCTATCCCTGTGTTCTGTTTTCTAGGTGTGAGGGCTTCTATAGTTGTTGCAGGGAATGAGACAGATGAAGTAACCTTGCTTGAATTCAAGTCCGTGATCATTGATGACCATCTTGGAGTTCTAGCCTCATGGAATAGCTCCATCAATTATTGCAAGTGGCATGGCGTTACTTGTGCCCCAAGACACCAGAGAGTCACAGTTTTGGACTTGCAGTCCCTTCAACTCGGAGGCTCTATATCACCTCACATGGGAAATTTGAGCTTTCTTCAAAAATTACATCTCCAAAATAATAAAATAGTTGGAAACATCCCTACTGAGATTGGGAAGTTAGTCAACTTGCAGAGGCTGGAATTGTGGAATAATCAATTATCAGGTACCATTCCCTCTGCCATAGGAGATCTACAAAATTTAAGAATTTTGAACTTACAAAAAAATAAATTTTCAGCAAATATTCCAATATCTATTGGAAATTTGAAAATGTTAATCCAACTAGATTTGAGTGGCAATTTTCTTCAGGGCACCATCCCATCAAGCTTTGGCCAATGCGAAAAGTTGGTAGCTGTTGATCTTTCTAATAACAATTTTAGTGGCACCTTATCCCCACAACTCATTGGTCTCTCATCGTTATCATTATTAAATGTTTCTGGGAACCTTTTATCAGGTGTTATTTCTAATAATCTTGGTGGTTGTACTAGTTTGGAACAATTAGATATGCATGGAAACTTATTCGAAGGTCCTATTAGTTCATCTTTGAGTTCTCTGAGTGGTCTTAGAGTTTTGGATTTGTCTCAAAACAATCTTTCAGGTGATGTTCCTGAATTTTTGGCTGGATTTGAATTGTTACAAAACCTAAATCTATCTTACAATAACTTTGAGGGCATGTTACCAACAAAAGGAATCTTTAAGAATACGAGTGCCACTTCGGTTTTGGGGAACAATAAGCTTTGCAGTGGCATACCTGAATTTCAGCTGCCAACATGTGTTCCTAAGAAAACTAAAAGGAACAGATGGACCCTTTCTTTGAAATTGGTGATTGCTATTGACATTGGGCTTCTATTACTTACTTGGATACTATATTCTCTGTTATACTGTTTGGTATGGAAGAATAAAAGAGAGAATCCTACTCTAAGAGGGAATTCTATACCAAGAGAGGATCCTAATTCAACAAATTTCCTAAAATTGACATACCAAGAAATCTACAAAGCTACGAATGGTTTCTCCTCGACAAATCTGATTGCTACAGGCAATTTCAGTTCTGTTTATATAGGAATTCTCATTGATGGTAGAACAACTGCAGTGAAGGTGTTTAACCTTGCTTATTCTGGTGGTTCCGAGAGTTTCGTAGCTGAATGCGAGATCATGAGGAAAATAAGACATCGAAATATACTCAAGATTGTCGCTGCATTTTCTGGAGCTGATTATCAAGGCAAGGACTTCAATGCCCTTGTTTATGGGTTCATTCCTAATGGAAGACTAGAGGAGTGGTTGCATCCAATTAATGAGGGAGATGAAAGACACAGGGCGCCAAGGAATTTAAATTCACTTAAGAGACTAAACATAGCCATCGATATAGCCAGTGCACTCAACTATTTGCACAATGATTGCATACCTTCGATAGCTCATTGTGACCTCAAACCCAGCAACGTTCTTCTTGATGATGAAATGACGGCACATTTGGGTGACTTTGGCATAGCAAGATATCTTCCAGTAGAGACAAGCTTCATTGATGTCATGGGAACCATTGGTTATGTTGCTCCAGGTATTCCACTTTTTATACTTATGAATTACAGTCTGATAAGCAAATGAAATTTCTCAATATTTTCTCCCGTTTAAGAAAATGCACGGTAGCAGTGACCTCCTAAGTTTATTCTTGAGTCCTCCCATGTGCATTCGGAGATTGATTTTATAGAATACGTGGACTATATCTGGCTGGTTCTGGGCCCAGATATCGAAATGACACTTTCATGGAGTTGATTTACGAGGTTAAAAAATATTTCTGCTTCTAAGTATATCTAAATTGTAATGTAATTTCTTTAAAAAAAAAAAAAGCATTTATATGAGTCATCGAGTCCTTTAACTTGTGGTAACAGTATTTAACATTTTTAATGCTTTAATGCAGAGTATGGAATGGGATTTGTTTCATCATACGGTGATGTGTATAGTTTCGGCATCCTTTTACTAGAAATGTTCACAGGACTGAGACCCAATGATGACATGTTCAACGATGATTTGAACCTTCATAATTTTGTTACATCAGCTTTGCCTGAAAGAGCAGAAGAGATTTTGGATGTTGTTTTCTTTCAAGAAATTGAAGAAGAGGAAACAATGTACAAAAAGGCATCTTCAACTTGTACTCAGAGTAGCATAATTTTGGAATGCTTGATCTCAATATGTAGAACTGGAGTTGCTTGTTCTGCTGAACTGCCAAATGAACGGGTGAAGATCAATGATGTCGAGTCAAGATTACGTTTGATAAAAAAGAAACTTCTTAAGACTCCTGTTTATGAAGGGAAACAAACTATCAATAACCCATCATTCAAAGATCTCTACAATGCGACTAATGGTTTCTCCTCGGCAAATCTGATTGGTGCAGGCAACTTTGGCTCTGTTTATAATGGAACTCTCTTTGATGGTACAACAATTGCGGTGAAGGTGTTTAACCTTATTCGTCCTGGTGGTTCCAAGAGTTTCAAATCTGAGTGCAAGGCAGCGATAAACATCAAACATCGGAATATTGTCAGGGTTTTCACTGCATTTTCTGGAGTTGATTATCAAGGTGCAAGATTTAAGGCCGTTGTTTATAAGTTCATGCCTAATGGAAGCCTAGAAGAGTGGTTGCGTGGTAAAGATGATACAAACTGGAGGCCGTTGAATTTTAATTTTCTTATTAAAAAGAAACTAGACATAGCCATTGATGTAGCATGCGCACTTAGGTATTTGCACTGTGATTGTCAACCTCCAATAGCTCACTGTAACCTCAAACCCAGCAATGTTCTTCTTGATGATGAAATGATTGGACATGTTGGTGACTTTGGCATGGCAAGATTTCTTCCAGCCATTGATAAACAAAACCGCTTCATCTGCATCAAAGGATCCACTGGCTATATTCCTCCGGGTACTCTAATTTTTATTTATCAATTACAGTTTCATAAGAAAATTAATTTCTCATATTTGCAAAAGCGCATTCAAATGAGTCATTAAGTCCTTTACAGTGTTGCTAACAGCATTTGACATGTTTAATGCAGAGTATGATCTGGGATGTGAGGCTTCAACGTATGGTGATGTGTATAGTTTTGGAATCCTTTTATTAGAAATGTTCACAGGGATCAGACCCAGTGATGGCATTTTCACAGGCAAGTTGTTGTTATTGTATTGTTGTTGTTATAGCATAATGGCAATCTAATTTTCTCTCATTCATGTGAGGTGTATTCAAACTCAGACCTTTTTTTCCTTCCCCCCGCCCCCCTCTCTCACTCAAGATATTTTACCAGCTGGCCGAATTGACACCCATATATTCACAGGAAAGATGAACCTTCGGAACTTCGTTAAAATGGCTTTGCCTCAACAAGCAGAAGAGGTTGTGGATGATTTTAATCTTCAGGAAATTGAAGAGGACAGAACAATGTGCATGGAGGCATCATCTTCATCAGGCAGAAGTGCTCATGCTAGCATAATTCTGGAATGCTTCAACTCTATACGTGAAATTGGAGTTGCTTGTTCGGCTGAACGTCCTAGAGAAAGGATGAAAATGAATGATGTTGAGTCAAGACTACGATTTATTAGAAGGAAACTTCTTGAGACTCCTGCTTGTCTGGAAGGCAAACAAACAACAAGCATGCCCCTCGTAAGCGATGGGATTTTATCTGGACCTTTGTCTCCATGGGCGTAACCCATGTTGGTCTGCCCCTTTTCTGCCCTTTAATTTGTTTAAATATTGTTCAAATATTGCTCGAATCTCATACTTGTTTTTGATTTTATAAAGTAGTGCGTGCCTAGTCATCATGCACAAAAGACTTTTCGGAAATGCACGAAAGACTTTTGATTAGCCTATTCGATGCTTCCTCGAGGGTCGGGGGATGTGTACTATTTAAATCTCATAATTCTGGGTAAGCTTACGTTATATTTCATGTAAGAAACATAACTGACATGACTATTTAATTGATGTAAGTGTAACACGTATTAATTTGGGGGAGTAATAAAAACTTGTTGAAACCAGATAGAAACCAGTTGCAAAATGGGTCAACGGTAAAGTCAATCCCACGCGTTTATCATTACAACCGGTTGAAGGTAAGGCGGTAATCACTGAAAATTTTGAAAAGAAAGGAAAAATTGAAAAGAGAAAAAAATTTACGCGACTTCTGAAAGAGGATTATTGAAGAAGCAATAACTCGCTGCTGCAACTAAATATGCGAAAATTTCATATAGCTTTATATTTGATTGTATTGAGCAAAGGCTGAAAATCGAGGGGGAAAAAAAATGGTTTCAGAGTTCTGTCCGTTACTAGTACATGGAGAAATGACGGGGAGCTGCAGTTTCACAGGTTAGAGAGTGTTTGAAAAATTTATAATATATTTCGTTATTTTTTTCCGTTGGAATAATGAACTTGTAATATCAGCGATTAATTTATCCTGCTTGAAAGTCTTAAATGGACCATATTCATCAAGTGTTCGATGAAATGTCTGAATAGCGTTAGCCCGGAAATATTTGGCTAAAATTGATGAATATATTTGGTTAATATGATGAATATATGTGAGGTTTGTATGCTAGTAATTGATTCTTCTGCTGCTGCTGGATTCTTCTGCTGAGTATTTGTAGTTTGGTTTATTTATTAATATAAATGAGGGTTGTATGCCGCTGCTAGCTTCTGCTGCTGTGCATCTGTACTTTGGTTTGTTTAGTATCTCTGTTTTGAGTTGTTTTTCAGAGCCACCATGAATCATGTTACGTTGTATTTCTCTGAGAATGAAGGAAAGAAGCTAAATTACCTTCTTAATTTCATTTTGTCCATAACAATATTTTCTCTTCTTTTGGGTTCTGTAGAATTAATAATTTTCTCCTTTCCTTTTATTCTGTTCTCTCTGTTTTGGTAGAGTACGATGAATATATAGGAGTTATATAGAATATATTCTATTCTGTACAATATTTTCCTTTTATTCGCGGTGCCATTCTTTGTAATTGTATTTGTGCAGTTCGTACAATTAAATGCAATGCCTGCAATATCTGTAATTCAAAACTAGAATATCTTAATCAGTTAACAAATTGAAATCTTGATGTCCTTGCTAAATTAAGGGAAAAGTTTAAATTTTGACTATGTTATTAGCATTTACAGAAATGGAGCGTCAGAATATTTTGTTTATTTAGATTAGGGATGCAATAAGAAGCAAGAGTGGGTGCGGTGTTGACAGAGCGCCAATAATCTTTCGATACTTTAGTTAGTTTTGCTCCGAAGTTACGTGATCCATCACCATTTATGACACCTAAGAATGAAAGAAGAGGTGCATGTTGGAACAAATGCAGAATTGGAGAAGGTGAGAAAAAAACTCCAACAATGACGTTGGCCATTGCATATTTCGTGAAATTTTTTGTTATTATCTTAGTTGATATGTAATTTGACGGAACTTTTGGTTAATATCAAATGTAGATGTGTCACTGCAACAATTAGGAAGTTTGTGGGTTGTGTCCCAGCCCCAGGAGGCAAAGTTGGCAACTATTTATTCAAAGAAAAAAAAAATTGCAGAATTGGATGCACAGAATGGAAGAAGGCAGCATGGGAAATGATGTTTTTACGTTTATGTGTGTATATTGTAGAACTTGTATATGTATATAAAGCTTTGTTATGTTTTACCCGATTTGTAAATAAAATATGGAGCTTCTTATGTTATGTCTGTTAATTTAAGCAATTTTTTTGGTCAATTAGAAGTGTTATAAAACTATAAATATATTGTAACTTGAAATTTATCAACAATATATATATATATATATATATATATATATATATATATATATATATATATATATATTGTAATAGTTTTTAGGTGCGATTCGATTGAATTAGGGAGGAGATGCTTTAATAATTATTTCAAATGTTATATAAGTATGAAATGCGAAAATAAGACTTAAAAATATTATACTTCCTTTAATATCTTCTTGGACTACACTGTGTAATTCGTAATTTCTGCCACATTCCAGCGCCTGTAGCTTCGATTTTATGGGGCTGTAATTTTTTTGGTTTCCCTAATTTTTTATATGAAAAAATGAAATAGGAATTTGATTATCTCATTTGCTGCTTCTGTTGCTTTCCTCTTTCAAAACCTAATTACTGAACTTTCTATCTTCAATTTTCTGGATTTTCCAGCGACCACTCATCACTCATCATTTCTATCTAAAATTGTCTTTACCGACTAATCCCTTAGCTTGCTTTTTTCGACCACCATTTTAGTAGGTAACCATTCTATTGTTTTTAAAAATGAATTTCCAACCACTACCTGAACCTAATTTTAAGTTATGTTTCACCACACCCGTTGAATCTGCAAATTGAAGAATCCAATGATTCATGTTCTCGGAATGTTACTTACATCAAATGTAAGTTAAGCGCTGCCCATAATTCTTTGGACTTTTTAAACTTTCAAAGAAAAAGGTGAGGGCTCGCAGGGGAAGCCGTGATGCTCAAAAGACTTTTATAGCCCTGGGTGGTGGACACTTCCACGTCAATCGGGGGATGCATGCGCTGAAACATTAAAGACAACGTTGTCTTTTTCTTTTCTTTTTTTAATTACCAAAAAAAAGACAACGGGGTATGCCAGCTAACACATTAATGCATAATACACTCCTTTTCATCTCACCTATCTCATAAATCATTGCAGGCAAGTTGTTGCTTGCCACTAGAGGCCAAAGCCCCACCTGGCTTAAAAAAAAAAAAAATTCCTCAAGGTTGTCTTGCCTTACTTTTATTTTTATTTTCTTCATCTTTATCTAAACAAGTAGATGACACTGTAGTATTAAAGTATTATTAAAAAAAATTAAATAAGATTATATTATTTATTTAAAGAATCATATCAATAATTAAAATTTTAAAATACTCATCAAATGATATTACATTATTTTTTAATATCACGATTATTGAATAGAAGTAGTATAATTACTATATGAGTAATACTAAGCATCTAAATATTTAACTTCTAATTTGAGTTTTAGTTGATGCAGCATTCATCCATTCGGTGGTGTTTAAATAATTTTATAAATTATAAAATCAATCATTCAATAGATGAGTAACATATGATATTATGATTCAAATGTTGAGATTTCTAACATTATTAACATCATCAAAAATATTGAGGGTAGTTTAATTTTGTGAGAGAAGAGCTTAATTAAAATAATATAAATTTGTTTTGTTTGAATATTCTTTTGGTGAGAAATACTTATTTCTTTACTTTTTATTTACCATATAAATAAATATTTAAAGAATAAAATTATATGAGTATTTTTTTAATGTTGTTAAAGACAGAAAAACAAATTGAAGATTTAATCTCAAATAAGGGAAATAACCTCTAACCTTATATGGCATTTTTTTTTTGGTCTAAAATCTAAATTAATTTAAATTCTAAATAAATCTAAATGTCTAAATCTAATTGACATATTAGTTTTTCTTAATCATTAAAAATAAATATTAAGTTACTTATTTTTAACTAAAGAATTCTTAAAACTATTATTCCCACATTTGTACCTTTACAGATTATAAATATGAAAAAGCAACAAATATCTCAAAAAATATAAATAAGATAATATGTTATTATAACATACATCATATTCAATTGAATACAATTCTTTAATATTCAGAATTAGCATATGTTAATTAATTTCATTGTAGTTTATTATGTGTTTAGAGGTGGCCAACGTGCCGTGCCGTGCCAGCCGAGGCTCATCAAAGGAAGCTCACGCTTGCTAGTGCTTGTGTCGTGGCGTGCCCACTATGCATGCCATGGCGTGCTTCATTTTTTTTTTCTTAGGCCTGGCCTAGCACACGTGTTGTGCCCACACGTGTCGTGCCGTGCCTGATAAAAAAAAGCTCACTAAGCTTTTTTTCTTTTTTCTTTTTTTAGATCGCATGCTAAGTTGTCTTTTTTTTTTTTTAAGTCTATGTACTTTTTTGGATCCATGTCCCTTTACTCAAAGTTCATAGAATAAAAATTTCAAAACTTAAGTTAAATTAATAATAATAAGAGAATGCAATATTAATTATTCAATTTGACTCTATATTATAATTTTTTTTAATACTTAACAACAACAACGATAATAATTTTTTTTAAAGGTTAACTTAATTGTTAACATAGAATTACGTACAGTCATATATCATAATTTAAGGATTCAACTATGGTGCAACTGGAGTACCGTACCATAGCTATACATAGCCATTAAATCTCTCACCATAGTTGGATCCAATGGCTAGGTGCAGCTGTGGTATGATACCACAGTTGCACCATAGCTAAGTCCCATAATTTAAATAATATTAATATACATTTATAAAATCATGATATCAATTATTTATTTAATAAATTATAAATATAAATCAATTTTTTTAAACTAAGAATTAAATAAATTAAAAAAACTTGAGCAAATGAAATATATTAAAAGATTCAATTTCAAGTTTTTTTTATAAAATTATAAAATTTTAAGTTTACTTTTATTAAAAAATAAAACATGCTTATTGCGTGTTTTTTTGTGTGTCGTACTTTGGTCAATCTCTAATCATGCCGTGCTTTTAAGGCCCACGTGCCTAAATCTAAGCCCGACCTAGCCCACGTGCGTGCCGTGCCATGCCACGTGCTCTATTGAAACGTGCTCGTGCCTCGTGCCGTCCGGCCCATTGGCCACCTCTAGTTCAAATGAAAAATATTCATAAAAAAATATATAGATAAATAATGCTAATTTGAAGAGAATATAAAGATAAAAATAATAATGGTTTATCACTATATTACCACAAGTTATACAAATAAGTAATAATGCTAATTATTAAATTTTATTTGGGTAAAAATATAAATTAATGAATTAGATAAGGACACTCTATAGACTATTTTTTAATGATATCATTCAAATTTTTTAAAGTAAGTAAAAAATTAAAAAAAAATTAATTTAATAACTTATTGACCTAATTACTGAAAAATGTTATTAAATAAAAAAATAAACTTGATAACTTAATTACCTATAATTAATTAAATTAAATTAAAAAATAAAAACAAACAGCCCCTTAATCTTTAAAATTATTTCAGTAGCCAGTTAAGGCAAGTACGACTTAAATGAGAAAGGTTAAATAAACTCAAATTAATCCTCAATTGTCCAACGTAATAATTTTTTAAGTCCAGGGTCATTAAAGTACAAAAACTAAAACACCCTCTCTTCCTTAACAAATTTTTTATTACACTACAAGAATTATTTTCTGTGGTTTTCAATTTTTCCAAGTTCCTTTCTTTTTGTTGGAACCTTAACACAGAATATGGGTAACATCATCGGAATCCAGATCTCATGTGATGCCATTTTCACTCTTTGCCTTAATTGTACTGTCCACAAAGCAGCATATGTGAGGCAGCTTAAGGACAATCTTAGAGCTCTGCAGAGTGAACTGGAAAAGTTAATTGAAGCAAGGAATGATGTGATGAGAAGAGTTGAGGTTGCTGAACAGCGAAGAATGAAACGTACGGATCAAGTGCAAGGCTGGCTTTCAAGGGTGCAAGCTGCGGAGACTGAAGTTGGTCAACTCACAAGAGATAGCCCTCAAGAAATTGACAAATTATGTCTCGGAGGCTACTGTTCCAGAAACTACAAGTCAAGCTACAGGTTTGGGAAACAAGTAGCTGAAACTCTACTGGTTGTGAGGACATTAATGGGTGAAAGAGCTTTTGATGAAGTGGTCGTTGAAATCGTTGAAGAATCTATTGTAGCCGATGAAAGACCTACTGAGCCGTTAGTAGTGGGCTTGCAATCCATTCTTGAACAAGTTTGGAGTTGTCTGGTACAAGAGACGGCGGGAATTATTGGCCTCTATGGCATGGGCGGTGTCGGTAAAACTACACTGTTAACCCTGCTGAACAATAAATTTCTAAACAGGCCTTACGGTTTTGATTTTGTGATCTGGGTTGTAGTCTCCAAAGACTTGCAGCTTGAAAAGATTCAGGAAACGATCGGGAAGAAGATAGGCCTGTTTGATGGCTTATGGAAGAATAGAAGTCGCGAGGAGAAAGCTCTCGATATCTTCAAAGTTTTAAGCAAGAAGAAATTTGTATTGTTGTTAGATGATTTATGGGAGAGAGTTGATTTAACTAAAGTGGGTGTCCCTGTTCCCAACTCAAGAAATGTTGCATCCAAAGTAGTATTCACGACTCGTCTTCTTGATGTTTGTGGCCTCATGGAAGCTCATAAGAAGTTCAAAGTGGAGTGCTTATCGGATGAGGATGCTTGGCAATTGTTCCGAGAGAAGGTCGGAGAAGAAACTCTTAACTATCACCATGATATTCCTGAGCTAGCACAAATGGTGGCCAAGGAGTGTGGTGGTTTGCCGCTTGCACTTATTACCATTGGTCGGGCTATGGCTTACAAGACGACGCCTGAAGAATGGAGATATGCAATTCAAGTGTTGAGAAGAGCAGCTTCCGAATTTGCAGGTTTGGGTAAAGAGGTGTATCCTCTGTTGAAATTCAGTTACGATAGTTTGTTTAGTGACACAATCAGATCTTGTCTCTTATACTGTAGTTTATATCCAGAAGATTATCACATTTCAAAAAGCGACTTGATTGACTGTTGGATTGGTGAAGGGTTTTTGGATGAAAATGATAGATTTGAAGCGCAAAAGCAAAACCAAGGATACTTCACAATTGGCATTCTTGTTCATGCATGTTTACTAGAAGAGGTAGAAGATGATAAAGTGAAAATGCATGACGTTATTCGTGATATGACTCTGTGGATAGCATGTGAAGTTGAGAAGGAGAAGGAGAACTTTCTCGTTTATGCTGGTGCTGGCTTATGTAAGGCTTCAACTATTAGTGGATGGGTAAAGATAAGAAGATTGTCACTGATGGAAAATCATATTGAGGATCTATCCAACATTTATCCCAGATGCCCCCATCTCGTTACGCTGTTTCTTAACAATAATAAGTTAGAGGTGATCTCCAGTCGCTTCTTCCATTATATGCCTTCTCTCAAAGTTTTAAAACTGTCACATATTCAACTAACCGAACTTCCTTCAAGAATTTCAAAGTTGGTTTCACTGCAACATCTAGATCTTTCACATACAAGAATAAAAGAGTTGCCTGGAGAGTTAGAGATTTTAGTAAATCTTAAATGTTTGAATCTGAATCATACAATGTACCTGTCTGTAATTCCACGGCAATTAATATCTAAGTTTTCAATGCTACATGTCTTGAGGATGTTTTCTTCTCTTTATTTCAAAAATAGTGAGGTGTCAGGAGATGGGGTTTTATTTGCCAGGGATGAATTGTTGGTGGAGGAATTGCTTGGTTTGAAAAATTTGGAGGTTCTGGAGTTCACCTTGACAAGTTCTCGTGTTCTCCAAATATTTTTAACCTCAAATGAATTACGAAGATGTTCTCAAGCTCTGTTCCTTGATGGTCTCAAAAATTCAAAGTGGATTGATGCTTCTCAGTTAGCAGAGCTGAAGCATCTCAATAGATTGCGTATTAGAGACTGTGAAGAATTGGAAGAATTGACGGTTGATTTAAGGCAATCTTGTGTTTTCAACAGCCTTCAGAAAGTTCAGATAAGTTTATGCTCTAAATTGAAGGACTTGACGTTTCTTGTTTTTGCTCCAAATGTCAAGTCTATTGAGATTAGAAGCTGCTTGGCTATGGAAGAAATCATTAGTGTCCAAAAATTTGCTGACTTTCCAGAGACGGTGAGAAATAATCTGAACCCTTTTGCAAAACTCCAACATCTTGAATTGGTCTGCTTGCGAAATTTGAACAGTATCTATTGGAAGCCCTTGCCTTTCTCACAACTGAAAGAAATGCTCGTAGACGATTGCTATTTTCTTAAGAAGCTTCCACTCGATTTCAATAGTGCAAAGGAGCGTAAAATTGTCATTCGTGGAGAAGAATACTGGTGGAGAAGGCTTCAATGGGAGGACGAAGCCACTCAAAATGCTTTTTCTCCCTGTTTCAAATCTCTTTGACAGTATTGAATGGAGATTCTTGAGCAGCGTTTGCATCTGATTTCTGGTGAGTGCTTGTTCTTAGATTCTTGTTTCCTTCATGTAGTTTATGAATACAAACTATGTTACCGGTATTCTCACTTCTTGACAATCTTGTTCTACTCCATCAGAGATATAGTACGTACGTGCTTAGAGCGCAATGTTCTTTTAGGCTGCCTATGTTCTACTTATACTTTTTCTTTAAAAAAAAATATTTATTTTATTTTTTATAGTTTCAGTGAACCATGAAATCATAAGCACATCTGAGGAAAATGTATTGAGAAATATATCTGGTTATACTTTTATAGATGAAGAGAACAAATAAGGTTTTGGTCAGCCATACCACATCGAACTATCATAGTTCAAGCTGGGTGCTGAAGAGGAGATCGAAGAAGCCTGGTATTGTTGAAAGTGAGTGATAATTGATTTCCCTCTTCAATCTTGATTATGATGGAGTGTTTGTTTTTTCTTAAAACTTTTTTTGAGAACTTCTAATGTTTTATGATTGATCATGTCGAATTCTGAATTACTTGGAAAGTCTGATGATTTGAAGAAATGATTGCTCTGCCAAGCTGCCCAAGAAACTACAGAGACCTTCATCATATGTTAAGTAATCTTTATTGTCTGTTCAAAAAGGTGATTTTTCTTTGAAGCTAGCAATTTGAAATCCCTACTAAAAATTAGTTAAACATACAAAGGTTTCCTACAAGTTTCTCGATAATCTGGGAAGCTTATTGACTGTCATGAAACTATGTGTGACAGGTAGGCTTCACGGGCAGGATAGCATAACTCTGGAAACAATGCTTGATCTCTATATGTGAAATTGAAGTTGCTTGTTCTAGCAAACCGCCAAGAGAATGGATGAAAATCAATAATGTTGAATCTGAGTTGAGTTCAATAAAAGATAACTTCTGCAAGACTTGTATGCATGAAGATTTAATTGACAAATCACAAGCATGCCCTTTTAGAAGGTAAGCATGTGAGATTATATTGAATTTTTCTCTGTGAAGTTTCCTTTCACATATTGCAACTGCTACTTAAAAGCTTTTAGTTATGTTTGGGATATACTATATCTACACAAAGCAATCTAAATCTCTCAATATCTGTTATTTTTCATCCAAGTAAAAAATTCTCATTTCATAGACTTCACACTCACACACTGAACCCCAGTTCCAAAACTAAAGTAGAAACTATTTTGCTTCATAATTTAGCTAAAGTAATTTTGAAAAGTCTAGATATTACAAATCAATCATGTAACAGCCCATATAAGGACATGAACACACTTACTGATTTAAAGAACTGCAAGCCTTACAAGCACAGAATTGAGTAACTTATAATTCCCTCATACAAATTAAATAAAAATATGGAAACTAATTAAGTTTACAAATTAGGTTTCTTGTGGAGTTTCTTTACACAGACCATATGGGGAAAAAAATTTAAAGATTATAAAGTTTTGCAGTTCATAGATTAAAAAAGTAAATGATTGCGCAACTTCTAAAAGAACATTCTTCCTCCTGATAGGTTTGAAGATACAAATGTCCCCTTTCAAATTCTTGTCCTCCGTTGAGTCAATCCACTCCTTCATTATATAAAAAACTACTATTGCAACAGATGTTGAGAGACTTCATTAGAAACCAGGTTGATTGATTTGACATCCCTACTAAAAAAATTTCTTAGCAAATGTGGCTGGAAGATACTGCAGGAACAAAACCAATTTTAACTAACATAGCATTTGCCTTAACTAAATATATATCAAAAGAAACTTGTTGATCACACTTTGTTCAAAAGCTTACCGGTCATTTGTACTTTATGTCCCTTGACTACAAGATAACCATGGATGTAGGGTTTTCCAGATTCAGTGATCTGACAATTTTGAGAACTCTCTTGATTTCGCGAAAAACTCTGGGTCTTTTGGCCACATAAATTCCCATTTATGTAAGTAAACGCCACAAATCATAGTCAATATCATCATCATCTGATTCATTTTCTCCATCAAGTTTTCCTCTTTGAACTTCTTGCTTTGAGCTCACACTTGTTCTTTACTTTTAGGTTCTCAATCAAATCAGGAGATTGGCCACTTCTTTTAGCAGGCATCCGTTGATAACTTCTCTCAAAGCAGTCCTCACTGTCCCTGTCATCCTGGAATTCTGAATTTTGCTTGTCATGTTTTGATCCTTCATTCTTACTTGGATAATTAATCTCGCAAGCTGTTCAATCAAGTATAAGAATACGAAATCTTGAATTCTTTTTGTACATGGAAGACCAGAAAGTGTCCAGCAGAGAGACTGAATTATATCTAACAAAGTTATACAAACCATCTTGAAACCAAGCACACATCCCATCTTTTTTCAAACCCACTTACCAATCACAACCATTAAAAACTACAAGAGTGGCGGCATTAGAAAGTTCATGTCCAAAATCTCACAAACTTTTGTGGGATCCGCTGAATTTATGCATATATTATTAGACAATGATGACATAAACAGGTCAAAATGGTCAGATAAAATGCTTCCTTGATATTGAAGTACAAAATTAATAACCAATGCCACAGAGAAACTGAATTTGATGTCATAATTTGAGAGAGACCACAAACAGAGTAAATACTAATATTCTTGATGTGATAATGCTGAATAATGATGCAATTAAAAGTTGCTGGTGGTGAAGCAATGCCACAAAGCCATGCAGAATCATCTAAGATTCTAAGTAAACACAAGTGACACAAATTTGTTTACAGGGCTAAAGGGAATTGAGAAACTAAAGCTCCATAGTAATCAAATAAACAAAAATGAAAAAAAAAAAAAAAAGAAGAAGAAAGTCGTAGAGAATTAATTGCCAGGTTCATGTGTTCAAGCGAAGAAGGAAGAATAACCTTTAAAAGACGTGGGGCAGTAAAGGCCATTGATTTGTTCTGTTACTAGGATGAATGCAATGCTTTAGGAATTTTTTTAGTTCATACACCTTCCCAGTTTTTATTGCGCATCTGGACCAATCAATTTTTATTAATTATTTGCTTTTCTTGTAACTTTTTACTTGGTAATTAATGAAAATTACCATAATCCATTACTTATATAATCATCTTTTTTGGAGTTATATTTATCTTATCCGTGGGTTTAAATTCTATACTTATCTTTTTAATTAGTTGCTTTTTATTATAACTTTCATGGTTGAGCCTTTTTTATGGAGACTTAACTGGAATGCAACAGGTATAATTTTGATTATGCCATTCTGCCTCTGATGCTTCCCTTGGTATGTTTTCAGAATTGAGTGCTGTTTCTTTCTTTGGCTTTGAAATGTCTATGCTCTGGCTTCTTCAGTTGTTTGATTAACGAATTAATAAACAAAATGCTTGAAAAAAATTACATATCCTTGCCTCAAAGATCGTCTTTGTAAAAACATTCAATTTTCAAGCGAAAATAGCCATTATTGTAGAACCATTCAACAGAATCTTACAAGTCAACATTAGCAAATTCTGAACTACAACGAGCATAAGAAACCATCATCCGGTTAGAAAATGGCATTGCCAAAAGAAGTAATGGGCAAATGGAAAAAAAGATAACCATTGTCCACTTGATCCATGAACTATGCATAACTATAATAATCAGCTGTAAGTAGATAGAATAAATTGTGAACATATTATAGAGTTGAAATTCATAACAAGCTTATCACTTACACTCTTTAGATGCACTAAAAACTGAAACTTTCATAATAGCATCATCCATCTTGATCAACTCAAAGATGCAAATATCTCCTCTATCCAAATTCATGTCAACAACAAATCCAGGCCATCCACCTGATAAATAAAGAGCCCCGGTGTGACTGTACCTGGTTTGTATGGACCACTCTCTTCCGTCAAGCCTGTACTTTGATAAATTTGGGAACTTCACACAAATAATTGTTAACAAACTTGATTGGGATAAACTGTACAAGGGAAAAAAAAAAAAGCTGCAAGTTATTAGCAAAGGTGATATTAAAGTAATTCAAAATCATGTTGTATATGAATGCTTACCAGATAGGCTTTACGTCTTTCATTTCCCCGCACAATAACCATGAATGAAGGATTTCTAGGCTCGAACAATCTGGCTGCAGTGATTACTCTGTGTCTTTCTTCCGCTTCAAGAGACAGACATGATCGACTGATAGAGATCCCCATTTCTTCAAGCAAAGCCGACAATGCTTGTCCGTCTGCCATTGATTGAATCAGTGATGAATAGGTAAATTTGTGAACCCTACGCTACAAAGAAAGGATATACAAGCATAGAGATAGTACATGTATCCCTTCCTTATATACGGTTCTTTTGGGCCAAATATCATTACCTACAAATTCTGTTTGGTGATCATCTTGAACTGCTGAGCTTGGACGACTAAAATTCCCAGCAGTTCCATTCAACAGCCTTTTGTAGTGCAAAGATCCTTGTGAATGGTGCATTTGATTTTTGCATGAAGCTCTGAAACCTAGTTTCTTAGTTGAGTTTTCACATTGCATTTCGTCGTCATGGATTGAATTCTGCTCCTCCTTGTTTGGTTGTCCGCGATGATAAGGATAGTCAATCTCGCAAGCAGTCATATCAAAAATAAGAACATCAAAGGTTGAATTCTTGGCATATTTGAATACCAAAAAATATGCAACACAAATAGAATGATCTTTGACAAAATGATGCCATCCATCATCGAGCCAAATCTTTCCCTTGTCTTTTGTCACCCCCACTTGCCAAACACATCCGTTCGGAGTCTTGAGAGTAGCATCAGAGGAAAGTTCTTCATACCCAAATCTCCCGACAAACGCTTTCGGGATTTTCTGCAGCAATAGATTTAAAATTTAAGATCCACGTATAGAAATATTTCCACTACATGCAATCAAATATAATTCTCGGTCAGTATAGAACGATTTTATTTTAAAACAGCTTAAACAAGACCACAACAATGACCTATTTAGCTTAAAAGCACACTTAGCATTCTTTTTAATTGGAAAAAAGGTAAAAGGGTAGGCAAAGCCCAAATCAACTTTTTAATCCCCCACCTTTCCTATAAATCTACTTGAGAACCATTCTGCCAGGCCCCTGGTGGCAAAATGATTTTCATTTAATTGAAATTCAGGGGAACATATAGATGTTATTTGGTACAGCAGACAATGGGAAACATTACTAGCATAATGAGATGAGGTAAAGGAAGCAACGGCGTGGAAAGCCATAGTCATAGAGATTGTCAGAAATTTTCATTATCTGCAGAAGCAATTTTCTTTCTTTACACAAATGAAACATTTAAATAGAAAAATTACTTCTTAAAGTATTTTAAAGAAAATTCTGAGAACTTTACCTAAGATCTAAAAATAAAAAACATGGCCATCAAATTGCATGGATCCCAGATTTTATTTTGCAGCATTTTAACCAATAATATAATCAAATACATAAAGAAGCAAAAGATGAGAAAATTACCAGCTTCTTCTGTTCAAGGATGCTCGGAAGAATGACTCTGAAGAAACGAAAGGGTTCCGTTGCTCTGTTGCCAGCCATTTTCTTCATCACCATACAACGGCGAGAAAATCCCACATGTCTTTTGCTCATTTTGCTTTTTGCCGTGATATATTCAACTGTTCAAGTCTAACATTCAGAAACTCTGTTCATGCTGCCATGACATGTGACGTGACCCTCTGTCTTTTTTCACTTTTCACCCTTCAATCGAGGATTCAAATCCAACATTACCAAATTTCGTTTAGTTTTTCTTTTTTTTTTTTCCTTAGTATTTATTGTTCCTTATCTTCTTGATATTTACGCAACGCATGGTGATTCGTGCACCAATACCCATCATACTTGAGCACATGGCGAAATTTTATAACTTGTTATAAATAGTAGATCATTAAAAGTGAGCAGATCATCACTCATATGTGATAATAATCAAGTCAGTATGCTTGTTCATTCCACCAATTAAGTTCCCAAGGCAAGTTTCTTTAAAGGGAAAAAGAAAAAAGGTGGACTAGTGATACATGAAGAAACCTCTCATCAAAATAATAATGACTTGAAATCCTCCGCGTATGAAGCTTGGAGGCATTGGAATTAAAGGAAAACATAATCTAGCACACAAAAACAAGAAAAATGTCCCATATCCACCACAATCAATGCCTAGGTGGAAAGATTGCCGTGGATAGATACAAGACTACGGAAAAAATTGCCTTCGCATAAAGAAGAAAATAAGAGGACAAAAAAAGAAAAGAAAACGCTGATCTCCAGGCTGTGGCCTATGTTATAAGGACAAATCTGTGGTACCACTGTTGTATGGTACCACAAATGGATCCAATTATTGAATCTAGCCCACAGTTGTCACCAGAGCTAGATTCAATGATTGGATCCAACTGTGGTACCATACAACTGTGGCACCATAGTTGGATCCATGTTATAATTGTATGGTTTAAAGCTCCCAGTAATTCTTGATATACATACATACATATAAAATAATTGGAAAGCAACCAAATATTCTTTTCCATCATTCTTTAAAATAATTTTATAATAAGACAAAAAATTTTGAGAGCCACTACATTAATTCAATATATCTTAATTAATTAAATTCTTCTAAAAAAAATATATCTTAATTAAATTTCATCTCACATAATTTATAAATATTTTTTTTCCCATTGAGTCTCACTGCTCATTTTCTACATGTTTAATATGTTTAAGGCTTTAAGCATTCTTCTCTTCAATGAGAATGCGAATCCATCATCAGATTTGATTTTTTTTTTTTTTTTAATTCTACCTCTCTTCAGAAGATGCAAATCCACCATTAGATTTGAAGTACTCTTTGAGTACTTATTGCTCCTTACCTTATTCTTGCATAATGATATCTCTTGGAGTATGTTCGATGAACATATATCCTAATTAAATTTTATCTCACGTAATCTATATCATTTTATTTCATTTCCACGACTCTTTTTTTTTTTAAATGATGGGAAACAAATTTTTTATTTTTAGTTTTGAAAAACATAATTTATGAAATGACATCAAATTACATTTTTATTCTAAATATATTATTTTTTAAAAAACATCATTTTTATTCTCACATATTGTTTTTGAAAACACCATTTTAAAAATAATACTTGTAACTTTTTTTATTACTTGATAAAAGTCTGCATCACATGTCACATAGGATTTTTAGAAAAAATTATCTTTTATTCACACCTTATGATAGGTGATTACATTATACTTTAAAGTTGGTATGTATTCATGAATTTATTTCCTAAGCAATACTAACAGAATACTTTATTTTGAAAAAAAAAAGAAAAAGAAAAAAAGAAATATCATATAATACTAACATTGTTGATTAACCTAGCCATTCTATTTCCTAGCAATATTTCTTCAAAAAATACAACACAACGGTCAGCTGTTTTAAGGTCTTGGTCAAAACATACAAAAGTTGATCCATTACAACAATCATTTCACAGCTTGTCATTTTACATGCCTCAAGCACAGGATCAGACATCAAGAACTCAAAAACAAATAACCACTTGGTGGAGAATGCAGCTTGCAGTGCAATTTTGCAAACATCACAAACTATTTAAACCCCCCAAAAGCACTTGGATTTCTACTCTAGAGATGCATGCTTGTGACACAGCACTGAAACTTTGAAAAGAACACCTTCTGTCCTGATTAGTTCAAAGAGGCATATATCTCCCGCTTTCAAATCCTTGTCCTTCGAAAATGCAGGCCATCCCTTTCTTATACCACACCAGCCCGACCATGCGAGGTTAACAGGCCACACTCTTCCATCTGTATCTTTAATTTTGATGGATCCGTTAACTTTGTTCAAGTACTTGTTAGCGAATTTGGGAGGCACGTACTGCAAGAGGAAGGGCAAAAAGATTAGCAACCAAGCATTTATCAAAGGACCAAACTGAGGACGTCATATGATCAAATTTTATTAAGAGCTCACCACATAATTGAGTACTGTCGTTGACCCCATGATACACAAGAACGAAGGATTTTCAAGCCGAAACAATCTGGAAGCATAAATTATTCTTTGTCTTTCTTCCACGGAAAGAAACTTATATGCTCCACTAATACAGATCCCCATTTCTTCAAGCACAGCCACAAATTTGTATTCATCTGCAATTCATTGAATAGGTAAAGCAAAAAAATAAATAGATTTTTATAAACATTATTTTACAACACAAGTAATATACATATGCATATACATGAAGAATCTACCCCACCTTCGTATGCAACCTCCCTCAGTTTACTCTTTTTACCATCATTCTGCTTTTCATTTTCCAGTTCTGCACAAGTATACTCAATCTCACAGGCAGTCTTGTCAAAAATGAGAACATCAAAAGTTGAATTCTTTGCATATTCAAAAACCAAAAAGTAATCATTGAATATTGAATGGTTTTTAACAAAGTCATGCCACCCATCATTAAACCAGATCTTTCTCCCTTCTCTTGTCAACCCCACTTTCCAAACACAGCCATTAGGAACTCTGAGTGTAGCAACATCACAAAGTTCATCTCCAAATTTCTTCACAAAATCTCCTGGAATCCTCTGCATTTATAGATTCCAAAAGTGAAAAATCAACTAGAAGAAATGTTTCCATGATGACGTTGCAATCATAGATTTTAGTCGCTATAAATCAATAGTTATGAATAAAAAAGATGCATAACCAAGAAAACAGTTTTAGTAACTCTTTTGATAAACAAGACCACTACCAATGATTCATTTGACTTGAAAGCAGACCAAGAGTTGGTAACATGCGTGTTATACAATACAACAGACAAAGGGAAACTGATTTTTTATCAAAGAATAGATTGAATCTGGGTAAGGACTTGCAAAACCACAGAGAATTTCATCAAAGTTTTTATAAAAACTCATCATGTGAAAATGACAACTATGAAACAATCAACTGCTGCATGAACTCCAGTATATTATGTAGGAGAATATTTTTCATTTTTAACAATCAAGGGCGAAATTTTTCAGAAAGTCTGAGAATCAAAATTCAGATTGCAAAAGCAGTTCATTAATAAGTGGTTTGTAGCCCCCAGGTTGCTTAATCGAGTGGTTTTGACACAATTTTATTTAGTTACCAAAGTTCGAGTCCTCTAATAAATAGGGGATTAAAAAAAATTGATATGAGCTTTACACATTCTCCTACCTTTCCTTTGGATCCCCAAAATGTCACATGAGATTTACAAACTGAACCCATTTTGTTAAAAAAAAGAACGCACCAAAAGCTAACAGCTTATTTTTATTTTCAGTTTGTTTGCTAAAAATTAACTCTAGGCTATTAAAATATTAACCAAAAACCAAAAAAACATACCATGATAAAGGTAACGAGGTATGACATTAAAAAATAATAATAATAATATTTAATGGAAAATAATTTTTTTACTGATACTAATTAAAGATGATTAAACGTGTAAAATAGTTTCTCTATTTACTAATTTATATAACACAGCAAACTTGCTAATAAGCATCGAAATTAAAAAAGAAAGACTGAAACAACAAAAGACTCCCCACGGTAATAAATTCCTACAATGACCTCTCCTACATATCACATGCATCATATTTCATGGTTTGTTTGTTAATATAAACCAGCAATAATGTCAGCAAATAAAGAAGGAAGAGTTGTGTGAATTACCAGCTTTTTGTCTTGAAGGGTTTCCTGAAGAATAATTTTGAAGAAACGGAAGGGTTCTGCTGTTATGCTTTCAGCCATCTCTCTGTAATATCATTTGGTTTTTGCCTGATTCACTTGGAGACTTGCTTTGACATCTTTAACCCATTTTCTTTTGTGACGTTCGGTTTCTTTACTTTTTTTGTTTACTTCAATCGAGGAAGCTATCAAAGCATATCACCGATACAATTTTGAGTTCTTGCCCATGTATTTATTGCTTTTTGACATATAAATTTATTTTAGGCAGTTGAACTGGCCGACTATTTAAGGTCTCGCGGTCATAAATTTTTCCATGCCATCCCTTGAACCCTCTGTACTTTATTAAGAGAGAGAAAGAAATCAAGTGCTTGTCGACAAATTTGTTGGCATGTTGGCATTGTGAAATCCTTTATTTTCGTTTCGGTTATTAGGAATTTGTAGTGTTTGTAATTGTGTAATTATATTTTGTTACTATGTACTTAAAATTTGAGTCTCAAGTTTTTATCCTATATATTGTATTTAAATGTCTTATATCTCCGCCCTATAACAATGTATTGTTGACCAATTTACAGTTGAACATAAATTATAGAGCCTTTGCATGGCAAAATTACGCAACTTCTATAATTTTAATATGACAGATACCGTCTAGTGGTTCAGTGTGTGCCGGATCAAGAATAATTTTTTCTACCGCAAAGATTAGTATATTTCCCTTATATGCAAATGCTTTGCGTAGTTGACTTTTCCCACATTAGTTAGAAACTGGTATCTGTCATATATTCTATCTCCTTATTTCTGATTCTTGCTCCGAAAATGCAGCCTACCCTCCTTTTATGCTAAACCCTTAGGACCATGTAAGTTGGACAGGCCATCTTTATTTGGTACCTCTAACCAAGTGGCTGTGAGAAAATTTGGCTGGCACACACTGGACAAGCAAAAAGATTAGCAAGTAAAATTTTATCAAACGGTAACGTGTGAAATTGTACGATAACAAGCTACTAAGTACTAAGAACTCGCCATATAAACATCCATGAATGAAGGATTTTGAGGGATGAACAATCCTAAAGCGTAGACTAAACTCTGCCGTTCTTCAACCGAAAGATATCTATGTGCTTTACTAATAAAGATTCCCCTTTCTTTAAGCGAAGCCAACAACTGCAATTCAGTGAATAAGTGGATACATAAGCATACAATGAATAAGAGAGAGATTTTGTGAAAATTGTACAATGTAAAGAATACATAAGCGTAAAGAGCTCACCAAATTTAGTACTTTCACTCACTTCATCACCATCTGAAGAATGTGTCCCAACTTCATATTCAGAATTCTTGAGTTTACTCTCATTCTTCCTCTCATGCTTAGCGGCCTCAATTCAGTGCTGTCAATCTTCTTGTTTTCAGGTCCATGACCGAGCTTAACCTGATTTTGCTTTACTGGAGGAGTATTCATTTTGAGTGTAAGAGCATAAACATTTTGCTCATTATTCGATAATTTAAAACAATATAAACCCTGCAACTAAACTAACAAATACTTGATTAACTAACATTTTACGGAGCTTGAAACAAAAACAAAAAAAACCATATAAATCTCCCAAGATGCTGTTTATTCTGTCTTTTAACCAATAACCTGCAAAAGAAAGGAATAAATTAAGTAAAACATACCAGTTTGTTCTCTTCAAGCGTGGATGGAAGAATGATCATGAAGAAATATGAGTAAGTCTGTCCCAAAGAATTTGATATCATAGATTCTGCTCAACCACTGGAATCC
Organism: Citrus sinensis; assembly: GCF_022201045.2. Lineage (NCBI taxonomy): Eukaryota > Viridiplantae > Streptophyta > Magnoliopsida > Sapindales > Rutaceae > Citrus > Citrus sinensis. The sequence continues at coordinate 4,006,140 of NC_068563.1, read as the reverse complement.
AGTTCCTCAATTTTTTTCATAGCTCAGAAACTATTTCTGCTTGATCTTGTGAGCTGTGATTTGCCTGCAACTTAATACACTGTCTTGACTCTTGTGTAATCTAAGGGACCGGTGCTACTCATATATCCATGTTGTAGCTTTTATAATCATAACAATACCATTTAAAAGGATCTTTGAATGCTCCATATATTATTTGATGAACTAATGAATGAGGAGGTTTTTTTGCTGGCATTAACTCCAACTACTCTGCATTGAAATTTCGAGCCCATCAGCTGCTGGTAGGAGCCAAATCAAGACTACTTTCATTTTTTGGACCAGTTTTATACCACAAAATAACCCTCAAATGTTGAAAAGAAAATGGCCATGCAAGTTCATTCTTACTCATCCTGGGCCTCACCATAATAACATAATTAACTAATATGCAATCTGCATAGTTAACTCCAAAGAGATTAATATAATATGGACATATGTTTCAAGGTCTTGGCCAAAAACACAAAAATTTGGCCCAATAACGTAAAAATTGTGTATGGTATATGTAATAAATTTTATTTGAAATATTTATTTTTTGCTTAATATTAATATATGCATAGAGAGATCATTATAAAATTGAAAATTGAAAGACCATTAGCTAAGTCAAAATAAAATTAAAAGTAGTTCATTTGTCACGGATTGCACTTTTAAAAAAATAAAACAATTTACACTTTGCAAAAAAAAGAGAAAAAACCCACCTTCAACATTCTTTTTTATTTTTCTTTAATAAAAATAACTATTTCAAAATTTCATTTTAAACATGAAGAGCCATCTATTTTTCAACGACTTTACATCCAATATTTAAAATTTTAATTTACAAGTATGCCGAAGATGATTGGTCATTTGTCGTTTTGTAGTCAAATGATGTGACATTCGGTCTAATTACAACAAAACGACATGATATCCATGTCAACTTCACAAATGATAAAGCATAAATAGTATATGCCGAAGCGTATTGTTTATGATTCATCGTTTGAATTATAAGAAAAATAACACGTCATTTAGATGATAAGTGCGGACATGATGTGATAGACAGATAGTTTTCTTGAAAATGACACGTCATCCTACAAGTTAAATTCTACACGATTTCAATGAATGTAAGAGGCCGTTTATTTTTTAACAACAAATAAAATAATAAAATATTTGAGTTATTCATGTATTTTTGCATGTTTAATGGTTTGTTTTCTAACAATAAATAAACTAAGAAAATGTTTGAGTTATTCGAATATTTTTTCATGTTTGTTTTCTTGAAAATAAGTTTTTGTATATTTCGGTAAAAGTAATGAAAAGACTTTAGTTTCGAATTCACATTTAACTACGAATATATAATCACTTTGCCTCTCATTGGGCTCAATCTAAATTTGGGCCAATAGTGCAAAAATTGTACATGTTATATGTAATATGCTTTATTTGAAAATTTTAAATTTTGTTCATAATATTAATATATGCAGATGGAGAGATTACGTATAAATTGAAACCTGAAAGATCATTAGCTAAATCAAAATAAAATCAAAGATAACTCGAATTGCACTTAAAAAAAATTACTTTGGAAAAATTGAAAAGAAAAAAACCACACCATGGAGATTGTTTTTCTATTTGTCTTTAATGAAAAATGATTATTTTAAAATTTAACTTAAGACATGACGAGTTATCTATTTTTCAAAGATATGACATCCAATATTTTAAATTTTAATTTACAAGCATGCTAAAAACGACTAATCGTTTGTCATTATATTCACAAACGATGTGTGACATTTTGATGAATTACTTAAAACGACATGCCATTAATTTCGCTTTTACAAACGACAATTCGAAAAGTCTCTGTGTCTGTGCATACTCGTTACCATGTGATTTTTGTATTCTAGAGAAAATAACACATCATTTTCGGTATTAGCATAGAGACGACATGCCATACCATTAGTTTGCTTGACAATAAGACGTTATCTAGTAAGTTGAATTCCATACGATTTCAACGAATGCAAGAGATTGTTTGTTTTTTAACAATTAAATAAAATAATAAAATATTTCAGCTATTCACATATTTTTTCATATTTGTTTTCTCCAAGACTAAAAATAAGTTATTTGTATAAAGTAAGAGAAAGACTTTATGTATATATACATATTCCAATAAGTTTGTAAGGGCCAATAGAAGGTTTTAGAGTCATCAGATGAAATTATTGCCCTAATATAAGAAAATGATCTCTTGGCTACACAACGGCTCATTGTAAACTTGGTCCAGTAGTGTAAAAATTATACATATTATGTAATATGTTTTATTTGAAATGTTTATTTATTTTTTCATAATATTAATATATGTTGATAGAGAGACCATGAATAAATAAAAAATTGAAAGTCCATTCGCTAAGCTAAAATAAAATAAAATAAAAGGAAGCTCCATTTATCTTGAATTGCACTATCAAAAAAATAAAATTATAAAAATTTGTACTTTGCAAAAAATTCAAAAGCAAAAAACCACACCGTCCAGATTGCTTTTCTATTTTTTAATAAAAATGATTTTTTTAATTTTTTTTTAGACATGACAAGTCGTCTATTTTTTAATGAGATTACATCTAATATTTTAAATTTTAATTTGTAAGCATACCAAAGATGATTGGTTGTTTACAGTACTATTATCAAACGGTGTGACGTTCAGTCGAAATACTTTGCAGGGACAAGACATCCGCAACACTTTACCAACACCAATGCGTAAATAGTATGTGCCGAGGCATATTATATACTAGTAGTTGTTCATTTTAAATTTAGCCCAATAACGGAGAATCATATATGTTATACATAAACATTTTATTTGAAATATTTATTTTTGTCATAGTATTAATATATATGGATAGAGAGATCATTTATAAACTTAAAAATTGAAAGACCATTAGCTAAACCAAAATAAAATCAAAGAATTTTTGTTCATCCTAAAATGCACTTAAAAAAAGAAAAAGAAAAGAACTTGTACTTGGTAAGAAATTGAAAAAAAAAACACCATTAGCTTTGCTTTTCTATTTTTTATTTTTCTAAAAAACAACTATTCTAAAATTTCATTTTTGACACAACAAGTTGTCTATTTTTCAATGCCAGTATATCCAATTGACACGTCATTTGTAATTTTATTACCAAACGACATGTTTTTTTCTGTAGTGTACATGAAAATGACATACCACCACAACTATTTTTATAACCAATAAAGCAAAAATAGTATGCATCGACGCATAAAATTTATGATCACTCATTTGAATTTTGGGTGCAAGTAACATATCATTTGCGTGATCACTGCAAAGACGACACGACATCCGCATGTTTTACTACATAATAACACATCGTTTATTATGTTGAATCCCGCATGATTTTAATAAAAACAAGAAATCTTTTATTTTTTTAACAATTAAATAGAATAATAAACTATTTTAATTATTCAATATTTTTATACGTTCGATTTCTCCAATACTGAAAGTAAGTTATTTGTAAATTTGTATAAAACTAAGATAAAAACTTTAATTTGAAAATTATGCTTAAGCACAAATATATACACATATATAGATATAATTGGGGCTTCATGATCTCTAAGATTTACTCTGATGATGCATGTATTGAAACTTTCAGAAGAATGTCCTTCGCCTTTATCAGCTCGAAGACACACACATGTCCTTGTTTTAGATTCTTGTACTTCGAAAATGCAGGCCATCCCCCTTTTATGCCGCAGCCGCTGGACCATGTAAGTTGGGCAGGCCACTCTTTTCCATCAGAATCTTGCAATTTGATAGATCTGGTACCTCTAATCAAGTGCTTCTTGGAAAATTTGGATGGCACATACTGCACAAGCAAAGAGATGGGCAACTCAACATTTATCAACGGGTAATGTGAGAAATTCCAAGATCACGCTTTTACTGAGAGCTCACCATGTAGCTATATCTTTTCTTGGACCTTAGAATATCCACGAATGAAGGATTTTGAGGCTTGAATAATCTGACAGCAGTAACTAAACTCTGTCTTTCTTCAACTGATAGATACCTATGGCCTTCACTCATGAAGATCCCCATTTCTTCTAAGGAAGCCAACAGCTCATGTTCATCTGCAACTCATTGACTAATAAGATAGATTTTGCAAAAATTGTACAATAAAAAGAACACATAAGCATAAAGAGCTCACCAAAGACTTGATCACCATCTGAAGAATCTGTCTCAACTTCATGATATGCAGCCTTTTTGAGTTTACCATGCTCGTTACCATGCGTTGGACACCGCTTTTTCTCCCTGCTATTTGTAGCTGTTTCCAATTTGATACCACCAATCTTCTTTTTTTCAGGTTTGGAACCGGGCTTAACCTGATTTTCCTGCACTGGAGGAGTATTCATTTTGGTGAAACTTAGAATCTCAACTGAATTTTCAGTTTCCATTTCATCTCCCTCTTCGCTTTCCGTTTCTTCATAATCATATGGATAATCAATCTCGCATGCAGTCATATCAAAAACAAGAACATCAAAGGTTGAATTTTTTGCGTACTTAAAAACCAAAAAGTATCCAACAGCAATGGAATGATATTCGGCAAAATTATCCCAACCATCTTGTAACCAAATTTTCCTTCCATCTTTCCTCAATCCCACTTGCCAAACACGACCGTTTGGAACATTGAGAGTAGCAACAGCAGAGAGTTCATCCCCAAATCTCTTCACAAACTTTCTCGGAATCCTCTACAAACATTGAAGTCACAGATATAGCAGAGATCAAAGTTACAAAACAAGAAAATACGTCTTAATACCAAAACAAAATGACTATTTTGATAATTTGATGTGATCTTTTGATATGCAGCATCAAACATTTACACTGAAAAAAAGATAAACATCTCTCAACGAAAACTAGAGTAGCTCATCTTTAATATAAACATGATACAGTGATACCCAGTAAAGAGAAAGAAACTTGTTCAGCAGATTAAAATTTGAAAGTAGCCTTTTACTAGATCATAGTATGAAGCAGCAGAATATATATATATATATATATATATATATATATATCGGCAACAGTACTATAAATATCAAACTGAACAAATTAGCCAACAAAGAGGAGCACAATAAGGAATAAGAAGAAGAGTGAGTTACGAGCTTCTTCTCTTGTACTGTTGACGGAAGAATGACCTTGAAGAAATGTGAGGTTTCAGCTCTCCTGTTACCTCCAGCCATTTGTTTCACGTTGTTGTTGGCAACAGTGGTGTAGAGACCTTTTTGGATAAGAAACTTTTGCTTGATTGTTGATGCACCCTTCAATTTCCACCTGTTATTGGGATCTGTAAAGACTAGTGGTGTTTCAGGTACTTGCAACTGTTACACGAAATAAATGGTCATCATATAGTATGTTTAAAATAGAAAAGGGATGATATCATCAATCGTATACATTTTGAAGCTCAAAACCAAGTGTCGTTTGGAGTCAATTCTAGTCGAAGAAGAAATTCATCTGTGTATTTAAATTGATATTGTGGGAGGTTCAAATGTGATTCCAATATCCAATTTAATTCTGCATGAATGCAGTCAACTAAATTTGTGAACGACTTTATGGATATGGGATCTGCTTCATTCATATGATTTATTTTTACCAGGTTCATTGAATATCTTTATTAACCTTCTCAACATTTGGAAATTATCCAATTGCTGATGCATATCTTCAGGCATGGGGTACCAGAAAACACAGGACAAGTAAACTCATGCCATGTATAACAAATGTATACACGACATGATTTTAATGACACAGATGCACTGATAAATTCTCCGCTCTGTGAGAGACTCAGTTTGCTTTCACATTTATAAACCAACAGTGCAGTCAACATGTAAATAGAAATCCAACACCCGTTAAACTCAAGAAAATGCATCAGAAGATACGGCAGTCCATAAGAAAACATCAATATCTACATTCACCTCTAATTTCTTAACTGCGTTTTGCATAACCACCAAGTGTTTTATTGTACTTTCTCTCTTTACCAAAAGTCTTACATTGGAAGTTTTTTTTTTTTGATGAGTACATTGGAAGTTAATACACAGGTCTTGCATCTTCAAGAACTCGAAATATGGTAGCTTTCAATGTGACATCATTTGACTTAATCAGCTCGAACACACAAACATCGCTTTCGTCTAAGTTATTCTCCCACACAAATTCAGGCCAGCCCTTGCTGAATTTAGCTCCACCATTCTTAAAAATACATCGAACAGGCCACTGCTTCCCATTAGAATCTATAATTGTGATGTATCCCTTGATGCCATTTAGATACTTTCGGGCAAAGCTGGTAGGAACATGCTGCAAAAACAAAAATAAATAAATAAATAAACAAATTGCCCAGTTCTATAATAATGGATTCAAGAAATTTTATTTGCGGCATAGTTCAAAGGACTTACCAAAAGCAATGTCCTATATACATAGGATGGTCGCAAGATAACCCTGAATAAAGGATTACTCGACTTGTACATTTCAGCTGCATGGACGGTTCTCTTCTTTTCTTCAGTCGTTACAGCTCTCCACCTCCTCGTATAAGTTTTGAAAGAAACTCTATAGGAAGGAAACTCTGCTCCCTGTTCGATTTTGCCTAATGGTTCATATACACATTCAAAATTAGTGATGAGATTAGCCAATAGTAATACACAAAATTGCTTCTAAATGCATAAAGCATACAATAATTGGTTATTTGTCCTGGCCCAGAGATTTTTCTTTTTGTGCCACAATTGAAATACAGTCCAACTTCATCTGATGTATTTTTGAACTGTATTCCTTTATCTTGAGGACAATGAAATGCTGTTTCCTGATTATGTTCATCCTTTGGTATATGCAGGTACTCTATTTTAACTCCAGATGTAGAGTCCTTATTGCACTTGTAGCATACACCTTCATCTAAGACCATGGTTGCTGGAGAAAAAGGATCCGGGCATGAAGCACACAAAGATGGCAATATTCTGAGAGAGCTATTTTTTTCTTTATCTTTCTCAATGGGTACATGGCATTGCTTGCTATCACTGGGTTCTTCCAAGCTTGGATACTCTATCTCAGAAATTGCTAAATCAAATATGTAGACATTGAAATTTGAATTCCCTTGGTATTTGAAGATCAAAAAGTACCCAGAATGAATGGAGCAATGCTCTATGAATTCATGCCAACCAATATCAAACCACAACTGCTTGTTGCATTTTTTTAGTTCCACAAACCACATACGACCACCGGGAATTGTGAATTTCGCAATTGAAGAAAGTTCATCTCCAAATTTCTGAACAAACTTGTCTGGGATCCTCTGCAGGTGCAAAAAATTATCAGATTCTGCAACAGTACCACCAATGAAATGTCCACAACAAAATATATATTGAGCATTGCACAAATGATTCATCATGAACATTACTCAGCTTCAATGAAGTAGCAGCAACATGAGATTAACAAAGACGACATAACTTCATAATTGAAAAGGCAATTGAAATGAAAAGATAACATTTGATGAAGAGCAGCATGTAACCAAAAGTAAAATATATCCTTAAATGGCTAGCATAACAATGGATAGTCAACAGAAATAAAAGAGTTATTTTCTTTTCTTTTTTTCCCCAGATGATAAATGCAAAAATACTTGATATGAAATTAAAAGAAGACAAAAATTAACACTCAATGAAGAGCATCAAGTGTGTATAGCATATTAAGAGACCATTGACTTCTAATGATGACCACAGTAATTAAATGTTTGATAAACAGCGACTTTTACTTGAGAGCTAATCTTTACCCTTGCTTTCCCACAATTCCACTTATACTTGAAATTTAGTAGTTACTGCCCCCGTCTCACTAGTGCAGCTGTGACTTCAAAGCCACAGCACCTCAATCCCAAAGAGACCCTAAGCATAGCTCAGTCTCTGAAAATGAAAATAGCAGGAACCACCGTTCTTTCAATTAACCAAGTCATGGTCTTAAAAAACTTTTCTGGGACTATGATGAACAGGCACTACCGACAATTCTGGTAAAAGCAAGCGGACATTTTAATCTTCTCAATTTTCCCAGATCATTAAAGATAACAAGAAAAGTATCACCAAAAAATTTGAGACAATCAAATTTCCCACCAGCCAAACCAACAAACCGGACAAGCCGTTAACTCATTTTATAACTTCTTCCTCAATTTTCACACCAAACAGACAGAAAGTCAAAGGGAAAGTAAAATAGAAGAAAGTGAAATAAATTTAACAGTTACCAGCTTCTTGTCTTGGAGAATGGAGGGCACAATTAGCTTGTAGAAAATGCAAGACCTCTTCCCTTCCTCTGGCAAATATGGCGCCAATGGCCGTGACATTGCTTCATCAACGGTTGTTTGCTGTTCAGACATTTTTCATCACCATCATCATCAAGAATTGACTTTCCGATGATCACTATACACTATTTTCACCTTAGTGCTTGCTACCCAACAAGAATGTTGGGAAATGGGGAAGTACTACTGTACAGCTGAAACGTGTAGTCAAGAACTCAAAATCCCATTTTTATTATTATTTTTAATTTCTTTTCAGCATAAAAAAATCTATTAAAAAAAAAAAAAAAACCAATGAAAATGATCCTTTGACCAGAAGTACCTGGGACCTGTCTACGGTACAGATTCTGTAACAAACATCTCCCATCATCCCACCATCCGATTTTCTATTGTTTAGTTTCTCACTCCACATCCAACGGCTGATGCTGCAGTCTGTAGCTTACAGATTCTGTAAGCTAGTCAAGTCCCACTGAGAATATCGTAATGCTAAGAAGCATAAAACATGTTTCCCAATTCTCTCATTCCACGTGGATTTTGAGTTCAGCTAGAGGTCCATATGTCGACTAAGTATCGGACCAATTCAAAAAAGTACTCCAACTAATATATATAGGGATCCCTATCTTACATGCATGTAAGATACATGCCTCTCACATAAATAGTGTGTGGGTCCCACATATACACTATTCATGTGAGAGGCATGTATCTTACATGCATGTAAGATAAAGTTTGCCATATATATATATATATAAAGGAAAATGCTACTTACCCCGAGTCAAATCCCGGGTCAAACCCCGAAATTAACAGACGACGTCGTTTCATCTGTTTTTTTTTTTCTTTCATTCTCCCTAAAACGACGTCGTTTTTTGATATACTCACATATATTGTGGGGATCTTTTAACCTTGTTGTCGTAACTTCTGTTCTTGCAAATACAGGATTAACAGGGTTGGTCTCTTTGAATGTTTCAAATTCCCAGATAACAAGTGCAGGATTACGTCACCTGAAGCCACTGAAGAATTTAAGATCACTGACTTTGGAGTCATGTAAGGTGACTGCTAATGACATTAAGAGACTTCAATCAAGGGACCTCCCCAATCTGGTAAGCTTCCGCCATGAGTAGTTTTGGAGGTTGAATATGATGTCCTGTAAATAGCTATGTTGGCATGGAAGAGCTCCTACTTATATGCCTAAGAAGACATTTGACGAACTGTACAACCCCAAATCGATTTAGCTTGGTTAATGCAGCCCCAAATTGCTTTCTCTTCCTTTTCGTCTCACAGCCATTCTCCTTCTATTTCTCAACAATCGACACCACCAACACCGACAGCCATCACACTTTTAAACCCAAGGGCGAAGATCAGACCCCCACCAAAGCCCAGTTTTATGCATAACTGGCAGAGGATGCGCACCCAAAATTGGAGTCCTACTTTGGAGAAAAGCCAAACGAAATACGATCCAATTTAAAGTGTTTCACAAAGCCAATAAAAAAGCAAAACCAGAGTGACGAACAGTAGAGAAATTCTCAAACCCATGGAACCAAAACAACGTAAGATCAAAAAAACTAGCAGGCTACTCACTAAATAGATACAAATAGGTGCAAATTCTAACATCACCACAGCCCACTTTATTCTCTCACTCCTTGCTTGCTCACGGAGCGGCATACCGGAGAAAAAATGAAGAAGAAAAAAAACGATCAATCTCATCTCATAGTGCCAGGATGAAGAAAGGAAATAAGAGGTAATCTTTTTCTAACTAAACAGCGTCGTTTTAGATAGAATGAAAACAAAAAAAAAGAAGAGAAAACGGCGTCGTTTCACTTAGTTTCGGGGTTTGACCCGGGATTTGACCCGGGGTAAATAGCAGGACTCATATATAAATTGTTATCCTCCCTCATATTTGTTGGAGGAAAAATATTTGACCACTTAACTTATATTTTTTTAATTTTCTTCTAAATATTTAAAAAGATATTCTACACCTTTGCCATTGAAAAATATCATTTAGAAAAACAAGCTCGTATAATTAGTATTGATGTATTAGTAGTCATTATCACATTATTTCATTGTTCATTTCCATAACGACAATAAATAAATATTGTATCTTAATTGATTTAAGAGAAATAAAACTTTGCATCTATAGTCACTTTTCTTTTTTCGATTCTATAACGTTTTGAGAGAAATATATGATTTAAATTTTTTTTAGAAAATAAATATTTGGAATGCCTGTTAGAGAAACATTATATATATATGATCTTTTTTTTTTAAAAAAAAAAAGAGGATAAATAATGCTTTTTATTTTCTTTTAGAACCGTTTTATGAATTAAAAAATTCGAATGTGATGTGTATAATTGTCATCACCAAATTAAAGTTAAAACCGATTAATCGTTCAGAAATAATATCAACAAACGAATTGCCACATATGTTAGCTTTCGACTTTCAAGCATTTTTCTAGTTAACGACGACCCGTCGCTCATTCAGCATGTATGAAGTCCGATGGTCACTCGACTTTGCCCCACACCAAGCTAAACAATATGATTCATGTGTGTATCAACAAATCGCAGAACTAAACTTTGAATTTAAATGAAAAACTGGTTAATTGCAAATGAAGATCAGGCCGTCTTAAATAAGCATAACAAAAAGGGGCGTAGAAAACATCAACATTTACATTGGTTTCTAGTGTTTTGCATCCCTTCATCAAAACATTTGATCGTAAAGTTTTCATTGTACCAGATGGCTTACTTCGAAGGTTGGCATTCCTCTGATCTTGCATCTTGAAGAACTCGAAATATGGTAACTTTCAGTGTAACATCATCTGTCTTAACCAGCTCAAATACACAAACATCACTTTCATCCAAGTTATTGTCCCACACAAATTCAGACCAGCCCTGGCCGAACTTAGCTTTACCATTCTGAGAAATGCATCGAACACGCCACTGTTTGCCATTGGGACCTGTAAGTGTCACGTCTCCCTTAATACCATTCAGATATGTTCTTGCAAAGATGCTTGGAATATGCTGCACAAGCAAAAAAGAACTGTATAAACGGGATTGGAATATTCATATTTAAGGCGTGGTTCATAGGCTTACCAGGAGTAATGACTTGTATACGTATGATGGGCGCAAGACAACCTTGAAGAAAGGATTATTGGACTTGAATATTTCTGCTGCACGCAATGCACTCTTCTTTTCTTCAGATGTCAGAGCTCGCCCCCTCCTCGTATAAGTTTTGCAAGAAGTTCTTCCTTTAGGCAACTCTACTGGTTCCAATTTGTGCTTGCCTAATGGTTCATGAACGCACATTCAAAATTAGTCATAATAAAAGCCAACAGGAAACAATCAATAAAAACAGCATCTAACTTCATCTAACATAGACCCTACAAGAGTCAGTTATTTGTCCTGGCCCCGAGATTTTTCTTTTTGTTCCACCACTGAAATACAATCCAACTTCATCTGATTTGTTCGTAACATTGCTTTTGAACTGTATTATTCCTTTATCTTGAGGAGATTGAAATGTTGCTTCCTGATTATGCACCTCCTCTGCTAGATGCAGATACTTTAATTTAACCCCAGAGGTAGAGTTCTTGTTCTTTTTGTAGTATGCACCTTCATCTTCGACATTGATTGTTGAAGGAGAAAGGACTGGGCATGGAGAGCTTGAAGGCTTGGATATTCCAAAAGAGTTATCTTCTCCCTTATCTTTGTCAATGGGTACAGAGCATTGCTTGTTACCACTGGGTTCTTCTTCCAAGCTACTACAAGTGTTGAATGGATACTCTATCTCGGATTTTGCTAAATCATATATGTAGACATTGAAATCTGAATTTCCTTGATATCTGAAGATCATAAAGTACCCAGCACGAATGGAGCAATGTTCTACGAACTCATGCCAACCAATATCAAACCACAACTTCTTGTTGAGTTTTCTTAGTTCTACAAGCCATAAACGACCACTGGGAATAGTGAGTTTCGCTACTGTAGAAAGTTCATCTCCAAATTTCTTAACAAACTTATCTGGGATCCTCTGCAGTGAAAAAATTAACTCAGATTTGTCATAATACTAAGAGCTGTGACAGAATAATATTAAGCATTACATATTTACATATATAACTTTTTGTCTAAATACATAACTAAGTATATGTTTTATACAAAAGGTAGCATCCAGCAACATGAGATTACCCACGATCATACAAGCATCTTAATTCAGAGACTAAAGGGAAAAAAGGGAAAAAAAGGAAAAAAACAACACAAACACACACACAGTAAAATATTACTTGCATGCACATTTTAGACTTCTCAAATTCCCCAGATCATTGGAGGTTGCAATTTTATTTTTTTTCCCTTTAATTTCGAAGTAACAAGTAAAATAGTACGAAGAAAATTTATAATCAACAAATAATACAAGTTCAATGCAATGTTGAGGGTGAGAATAGAGGCAGTAAAACTCTGGGGGTGTTTCTTTCTTTTCTTTTTTTTTTTAAATTTTCCCAACAACCAAACAAGCCGTTACACTGTTTGCAACTTGTTTATCAAATTTCTGGGCAAACAAACAGAATGTCAAAGGGAAAGTAACAAAGAAGAAAGTGAAAGTAAACAGGTACCAGCTTCTTGTCTTGGAGAATGGAGGGCACAATTAGCTTGTAGAAAATGCAAGACCTCTTCTGATTCTCCTCCTCTGGTAAATATGGCGCCAATGGCTGCGACATTGCTTCACCATGAGTTGTTTGCTGCTCAGACATTTTTCACCACCACCACCACCATCATCATCAAGAACTCATTTTTCCGATCATCACTATGCACTTTTACCCTTGGATTAGTGCTACTGCTACCCCACTAGAACGTTGAGAAATGGGAAGTGCAATTGAAACGTGTCATCAGAATCTTTTTCACTTTTATGGCAGTAATTTTTTTCTCTTGCTAATATACTAATATGGGATTTTTTTTTTTCCTAATTTTTTTGATGATATGGGATTAGATCTTATCTTTAGTGACTAAAGTTTTTAACGTACTCTACAAATCTTCTACACTTGCATGGTATATGAGGTGTTACTCATTAATAGATATTGCAAAATTAGTAATATGCTCCATAGTTTTGTTGTCATTACTTATCACTGAAATAAACTTGCAACCGACTAGTCAAGTCGTTCATAAACAAACCCAACAAACGTCTTGCTGTATGTTCATATTACCTTCTGAGTTTTGACTCTCGCATTTTTCTCGTTAACATTTATGGGACGACGTATCGTTCTTTTCTGGTCACTAAAACGAACTTGCAAACTTTTTGTAATGTTACAACACAAGGTCCTCTCCCGCAATGTCATTTACAATCACAAAGCAGAATAACAAAAGATAGCACGATATTTTCCAGCAAGAGCATGCTGCCTGATTCTTACTCAACCTTCCCTTGCGGAAAGTTTATCAGTAAACATTGTGATTTGACATGTACCAAAGAATCATGGAACTAGATTTTTTATATAAACGAAAAAAACTTGCATATTGTATTCACTGACTTTGATATCAAACTAGTAGCAAATAATTTGCCTATGAGGTAATTCTTTCTTTGATCTGAAGCATAACATCACACCACATGAAATGAGCAGTGGCAAAAAATTAAAGGTTCAAACAAGCTCAAAATGACATTGTCACAATGTCACTAAGACCATTTGTTCCACTGCAGCAGCTGAACGTCAACTTCATTGAACAATCTATATACAACCCTATTCCAGCCACAAATCTTTGTATAGGAACCCTAAACTATTAAATGTTCCACAGAAGTTTCACAAGTTGTACAGAAATTTATAGACATTAAACCAGATTGGTAAAGACCACCTGCACAAGAAAGATTACGTCACAGGGTATTATACCAACTAGGAACATAGCATCCATCGATGGAATGGGGTCAATCCAGTGATTTTTCTAATGTCGACTCATAAATCCTGCACTTTCCGAGACACGAAATACGGTAACTTTCAGAACAAACTCCCTTGCCCTTAGTACCTCAAAGACACAAACATCTCCTTCCCCCAATCTATTCTCCACGGTAAATTCATACCAGCCTTGACTGAACTTAGCTCTGCCTCCTCTGTATAGACATCGGACAGGCCACTGCTTACCATCAGAAAGCTGTAGTTTGATGAATCCACAAACCCCATTTAGATGTTTTTCGGCAAAGCAGGATGGCAAATACTGCAAAAGCAAAAAGTAGATGCATCTTACATCAAGCATATTATCGTGTGAGACAGAAAAACAGTGTAGAGTAATTGAAATTCTACAGCTCACCATTATACATCCCTTATACAAGTAAGATGGCCGCAGGACTACCCTGCAGAAAGGATTAGATGGTTCAAATGCTTTGGCAGCATTAATTGCCCTTTCCCTTTCCTCAGCTGTCACAGTCCTTTTTCTTGCTGAAGCACTTTCATAAAATCTAAACTGCATTTCTCCATCATGTACTTCTTGTGCGGACGACGCTTGAACATCTGCATTTTTATAGAACTGTTTGATTAGAAATTTGAATTCTTCAGACATGACAGGATTAAACAAGAATGCGAGCCCAAAAATCTTACTAGGATCAATCTTTCGCTTTCTCCCAGGTTTTTTAAGCTTTGGTGTTTCTCCATCTTGTGAATACAATTTCACTGCATTTAACAAATCCTTAGACTCATAAATATTGAACTGAACATCTATATCTAGAGTATAATAATTTCCGACCAGAGAATTTATCAGACCTTTTAATCGCTGCAAGTTTGCTTCACCAGCACCATTTATGCTGTTGCTAAGTTTAGAGCTGTTAAGCAAATTCTGAAATGACGGAGGATTGAAAGTCTTGTTGACTGTTGGTTGATCTACATGTTCAGAGTCATCATCTTCCATTTCTGCAAATATATGGTATTGTTTGCTATGATTGGGTACTTCAAAATTACTGAGGGCATTAGGTTGATAGTTTATCTCAGAAGAAGGCAAATTAAAAATATAAACATTAAAGGCTGAATTCCCTTCATATCTGAAGACCAAAAAATACCCAACACGGATAAAGTAACGTTCCATAAATTCCTGCCACCCATCATAAAACCATACTTTGTTGTCAAGTCTCCTTAATCCCACACGTGAAACCATACCATTCGGAACAATAAGTGTAGCAGCTGCAGAAAGGTCATCCTTGAAATTCCTAACAAAGTTTTCTGGAATCCTCTGCAGGCACCCAAATCAGGTTAGAGTGCAGTCTTGAGGAGAATAAAATTAGGATTGTAGATGAAGCTGCTACTCTTTCTGATAAAAATGTTGATATGCCATATCAATGAATTATTTTTCATGACATATCTGCCCATCCTATTCCCAAAAGTTATTCATGAACTATTTTCAGGACATAATTTGCCATGCAGAACTTTGACCAGATCGAAAGGATAAACACAGCAAAGAGATTCACTGCAGCAAAATCTATGCTTGCTCTTTCTAGTTTTACAAAGAAACCTACCTCAAGAGTAAGGATAAGATGAATACCGCCACTAATCCAGGAAAAGTTTATATCTCAAGTAACTTGAAATTATTTTCAATTTACCCAATGGAAAGGGAAAATATTACAAAGCTTTTAATATTATAACTGAATGGCACCCCAAGAGGCTATTGTAGGATGTTAAAGCCAAATGTAAAATCAAAGACATAATTGCTCTGCAACTAACACAGTACCCTCTCATTGCTCAGAGCAGTGAGAAACAGAACCTCTCACCATTAACCATGTTTCGTAGCCAAGAGACCACAAAAACAACAGAGAAGGGTCCATCAATTTATCCATAAAGATTTAAAGTTGATTTATCTATCAATGGATTCTCTAAGATGAAGCACAGGTTTATAATCTACCTTCAACTAGTTTCAAGAAATTTCAAGTATGACCAGAGATATGTTGCTTCCAAGAAAATTATAGGATCAGCAAAATCTCCCCTTCCCCACCCCAATTGAGCTTCCTCATATTATTGTACAGGTAAGTGAAGTTTGATTACCTTTATTTCTATAAAGTAAACACCTAAAATATCTATTTTCATTTCCTCCATTCTTACAGTTTCTTTAATAACTGAACAAAGTTCTGGGTTTTTTTTAGAATCTCACAGGTATCTGGGTGCATCATTGAATAAAGGCTTTCACAACTCGGATGCTAAGCTTAACTAGTTTATTCTTATATAAGAATTCTAAGAACACAACATCCAAAGAAAAATGCTTCAAATTTCTCCTTTCTGCTTCCCCACCCCCACCCAAAAAAAAAATAAAAAAAAATTGAAGGATCCTTCGAAACTTCATAAACAAACTATTGCTCAATACAATACCTAGCAACCAGATTTTATTTAACTACAATATTTTTCACATCCGGGTCTAAAGTTTCTATTTTTGTCTCAAAATCACACAAAACAAGCATAATCAGAAAATGAAAAGACATAATAAGCAAAAATTCAACCACCCTTTACAATTAACTTATTAATCTAACAAGAATTAATCAATAAAAGTCAAAAGTGATGTTGAATTTACCAGTCTCTTGTCACGAATGGTGGAGGCGAGAATAAGCTTGTGAAAATAAGGTCGTGGCATTTTGGGTAACAATCAATAGAAAATATAATGATGATTTGACGATTATGATTATGATTGTTAAGACATGAGCTTTCAGATCTGCTGTTTCTCTTGCTCTCTTTCTCTCCTCTTCACTGGTTCTAGTCAAACGGTTGTCTCTCAAAATATAACTTGACCTAAAATGTTAAACCCAGTTCGAGTCACTCGTGACCCACTGAGCTAACCAGGAATCACTCGGATCCCCGCCCATTTTTCGCCTTTTTCTTTTTTTTTTTGTTACTTTTCGGTCCCATCCATTGGGTGCTTTTTTTTTTAATTCATAAATATCCTAAAACTTTTTCTTTTTCTTTTTCTTCTTTATATTTTTGTAAAAATAATTTTTATCCTTGTGATTATTATATTTAAAAATTTTAATTGAATTAAAAAAGGTTTGGCCATTCAAAAATAATAATTAACCCAAAAAACACCTCCCGAACTAATATTTTATGATTTTATATTATTTTTTAAAATACATGATTTATTGAGAAATTTATGAAAAAAATGAGTGAAAAAGGAGTATGATTTATTTGTTTAATCAATATAATTAAATAAGCATTTATGATCATTACATAAACATACCAAATAGACGTTAAATTCAATAGTCTTCTAATATAAAAAATCATATTATGTTTATACTAATGTACAATTAAAAATTTATCATGATGATCACCTTTGAACAAATAACAATGATGGGTGTAATTTAAAAATCAGCAGGAGAATAGAAAAAAATTTACTCTCCCATGCCACTAAGAGACTTGAGTCTGCTCCAAATAAAATTTTGAACAAAACCTTATCCCACATGCCACTAAGGTAGTTCTTGTAGGTGTCAAATTATAAAAATTCAAAAATTGTAATAAGATAAACATATAAATAAAGCTCATTGCAGCTGAGTCAAAAAAGCAAAAGAGACACACATGCGTGACCCAGCAAACAATTCCAAAACGGGTATTTTTCACTGGCAGCCCCCACACTTTTTCCAATCTATAGTTTGATAGATTTTATATCCAAATTTACACTTACCTCCCTTGGGCTGACCGAGCTTTTGATTGACTGTTAACATGGATGACTAAATGAATAGAAATACATATATGCCCCTGATTTGAATCAAAGCAGACGTGCCAAGAAATGAGATAGCTAATGTATAAAGAAATTATTTATAATCAACAAATAATTTTAAAAGACTAACAATATAAATTATACCAAAACACAAATAAAATAATGATTTAGACTAAGAATTTCATAGAAATAAAAAAACTAACTTAATATTGATGATGCAAGTTAAAAAAAGATATACATGTAATTTAGAAACACTCCATACGTATAAATACATCACTTTATATAATAAAAAAAAGTAAGTTAAGAAAATATATTCAAAGGATGAGAAATGAAGATAATTTTATTTTTATTTGTTTTACAAAATTTTAGGTTGTTGATTTCTGCTTCTAAAGCTACTAATGTATTCCTGACTTTAGCAGTCAACCAAAAGCTTGGTTAAGGGAATGGGATGTTAGTGTTAATTTGGACAAAAATTCCATCAAACTGTGGTTTGGACAAAAGTCAGGGGCTAATAGTGAAAATACCCTTCTCAATGTAAGAAGTCTTTATTCCACTCATTAAATGACAAAGATTATTGACACGTGTCACATCAGGGTGCTTCTGGCTGTACCCTCAACAATCATACAAATATTGAGAGAGTCAATAATTCAGTATTCGGCTTTATTGGTTGCCTTTAATGGGCTTTCCTTTTCATTAAATATTTCTTTTATTTTCAGAAACAATTTCAATTTGGGCAGGTAGAAAGTTGTTGGGCCTCCATATTTGCTTGTGCCTATCAGTGGATTTGTTGATAAGATCGTCGAAATCAGCTAAATTTTATTAGAAGTTGAAAACCAAAATCAGCTGGATTTTAATATTTTTATTCAATAATTTTATCATCTGACTTTAGTTTTTATTCAACTTCAAATTCAAAGAGTACGAGAGGTTTAAATTGAAGGGTACGTTTTAAAATATGCAAATGCTCACACTTAAAAAATATTTATATCAAAAAGTTTCGTTTTCATTATATATTTTGCTTCACGTCCTATCTTTCATTGTTAAATCATTTATATGAACGTACATAGTTAATAATTAATAAAGACAGATAGGCACCACATTATTTATTAATCTCACAAAAAGCAGAGGAACCATAAGATCCAGAAAACAATATTTTATTAATGTGACACATTGACTCCAACTAGCAGATGACATTATTGCAAATCCCATTATTCCATCACATAATATATTCACATATAGGAAGAATTCGAAGATGATACACACTCCATGTATATGTGTGTGAATTTATAATTAAATTAATTACTTGCTGTTTATAGAGAGTGCTCTTTCCAGCTTATCGGCTAACTCTTGTACCCTGAAGTGATAAATTTGAACGTTCTCAACATCAAGTTTCTTGAAATTACTGCCTTTTCGAGTAGTTAAAAATTTCCCCCAACTGTATGCTCTGTATTTAGCAGGATTCTGCTCGTTTGTAAGCTCATCCAATGGCTTCACCATTGTGTAATGAGATGGGAAGAAGAAAAATGGAATTGAAAACCTTTCCTTCTCAGAATTCACCATAACCCTATGCTCCACACTCTCATAAGCATCATTGCTCCATACCTGGAGAATTACATAGACATTATTGAGAACAAAAGTGTATATGATGAACACGAAAATTCAATTTTGACAAACATATTAATAATTATTAACTGTTTGATCAAAAAGCTTAAGCTAGTCATTACCTGAATAATGTCACCAACATTTATGATATAAGCATCCGGGGTGGGTTTGACGCGAACCCACTCCCCGTCTGATTTTCTCTTCACCTCAAGACCTCCGACATCATCTTGAGCAAGGACGGTAAGGGCGCCGGCGTCCTTGTGTCTGCCGACGCCGAGGGCGAGGTGGGGAGCTGGGCACGGTGGGTAGTGATTAAGTCTAACAAAGGTGGTTTGATCTTTGAAGAAGCCATTGAAGCTGTCTGGTGGGAGTCCCAGGCTCAGGGCTATAAGTTCCATCAACTTGTATGCAAGTTTTTCCACTTCTTTAGCATACTCTTCACATACCTCTCTGTCAAGCACATGCCAAAAGTAAATAAATAAATGAATACTATAATTGCTACATTAACTTTTGCAATTAATCAGAGCATGCTTGGCTCCAAAATATTATTATACGAGCTTTCAAATTGACCAACAACCAATTAAAATTATTTGAGTGGTACTCAACACTACTCAACTGCTTATGGTAGTTTATTTTGCCGACAAATACCTCTTATGGACTATATATTGTGACTATCCTCCACCATGAGAAAATTCAGGTCACCAATTTGGATTTTCTTAACTCTGAAGCTTATTAAATTCGATAGCACAAAGACACTAATTAAAATGCCCATTAGGTGTTTTAAAAAAAGTACAAACTCTTGTTCGATTGACTTGCATATTAAAGGATCAGAATTCTCTTTTAAATTTAGAATTCTCTCCAAGTCATAATACTTAAGTATTAAAATTAATTTCACCAACACAATATAATTAAGAAATGAACTTTACCTGAATTCAGGAGGATAATCAGGCCACTGATTGTACGTCTCAGCTATTTCCTTGTCCTCAGGATCAGATGAAGCTGGCATCAAACAAGGGCTCTTCACGACAAAATCAAACACTTCTTTCCAATCTCTAACATTTTTGGTATGCTCGGTGTCATAATACCCCACCACCTTCTTCTCATCTCTCCTCACCTTCCTCTTCTCCTCCAACGGCTGCTCGAAAAACTTCCTCGCCATATTTTCTAGGCTCCGGCGCTTATCCGATGGCACGCCGTGGTTGATCACCTGAAAGAACCCCCAGTTCTTGCATGCATTGCCTATATCCACAACCAGGTCACGAATGGTACTGTCAGGGTTTTTAATATTGGTGTTGGCGGCGCTCAAAGCTGAGAGATCAATTAAGGGTATGCCCTCGGCTTCGGTTACGGAGAGTTTAGGCCTGTGCTCAAGGGCTTGAACGAAAGCTTCATCAACTTCTCCCATGGCTGGCTAGCTGCAGGTGATTGATTCACTACTGATGAGGTAAAAGTGGTTCTTAATATTTATTTATGGGATGAAGATATGGAGTTAACATAAGATTGAATCTAGACTGGATTTTGGGGCAGGTGAAGGATTGGAAGATATATGTGACGTTTGTGCTTGCATTGCATTGCCTGAATAATGTGTCCAAAAAAAAAAAAAAACGTCAAAATATGTATAATATATGGAATCTGGAAAACATTAATAATTCAATTTGGATACGATACCTTCGACACGTCAGCTCGTTTGTAATTTATTTATTTATTTGCATTCTTTTTTATTGCTTCCTTTTTCTTTTTTTTTTCCTCTCTCTAATCTAAAATTTGAATGCATCTAAAATTCCAGGATCCAAATATATAAAGTTAACTTCTGAATATGGTAGAGTTCATGAAACGCTAATTTTTATCTTTTTATATCAAAATATGAAATATTGTCATTTTACCACCCACTATTATATATTTATATTATAATTTAATCACGTAATGTCTATCGATATATCACTTTATCATCAAAATTTTTTTATAATTAATTTTTTATTTAATGTTTCAATTTTATCATTTTACTACCAAACTACTAAAATTAATATATATTTTGACAAAATTTATAATAAAATTTTTTTTGTCCACAAACTATGTAAATGTAATTCAACTCTCTAAATTAAAAAAATAAAAATTAATTATATACAAAGAAATTATACTTTTATCAACTGATTATTTTATACATTTAAAATAATTAGTTGATAAAGTTATAAATACTAAACTTTGTAAAATTCTTAAAATATTGAATATAATGAAATTCCTAATATATTCTTGTGACACTAGTAATTTATTAATGAAGTTAATAATTTAGTGGAAAATTGATAAAAATTGAAACATTAAGTGAGATGAAGTAATTGTCAGAAACCAATTAAGTGG
Source organism: Citrus sinensis (assembly GCF_022201045.2). Taxonomy (NCBI): domain Eukaryota; kingdom Viridiplantae; phylum Streptophyta; class Magnoliopsida; order Sapindales; family Rutaceae; genus Citrus; species Citrus sinensis. Next base: position 3,984,262 of record NC_068563.1, on the reverse strand, counting down.
TAAGATGATAATATTCCTAAAAAATTAGTTTCATTCCGTGTAATGTACATACACCTGAGTACGTACGTACATACATACTATTTGTGGATGGAGACTGTTAATTCCTCTGGCTGTTTAAATAATTGCGATGGATTTGAAAGGTCTCAACATTAAGCTTCTTGAAATTTCTGAGCTTTCTCATATGTAGTGACAAATTTTGGTCAGCCTACTAGGATTTTTCCTCATTTATTTTAGAGATTAAAGCTATTAAAACAAACAATTTCTTGTGGGAATTCTTTTTATATAGATGCATAATTATTTTGTTGATTTATTAAAGGGACCTCAAACAAAGAGGAAATGTTGAATGTGAAATTATGATGCATATTTGACGAAATGGCAAATGTTTTAATTTTTATTCAATTATTTTGTCATCTCACTTTAATTTTTGTTCAGCTAAATCAAAGAGTAGAGGGTGTGCCTTCTAAAAGGTGCCCAGATTCACTTTCAAAAAGTTCCACTATTATTTTCTTATGTGTTCTTGAATCTGTTTCTATAAAAATAGCAGAAACACTATTTATAGCTAATTTACTCTTATAAAGTGACCTTTAGACTTCAATATTAAAAGAGTAATCCGTCATTTTAATTGAATATGAGACTAATTTTATTAATTATATATATTTTGTTTAGAATAATATTTTTTGATGTTGCATTACTTACTATACCTAATTTTTTTTTTTTATATGCACTCACTTTCATAAAAATGTATGCTATCAAGTTATAATTTAACCCCATGTTATCAAAGATCCTGAGTCCATAAAATTTCTCTGTTACATCGAAATTATGTAAATTACTTGCTTCACGTTCATATTAATTTCATCATTGAATCCTTTATATGAACATATGTAATTAATAAGTTATAAAGACAAGTTTTCACCACAGCGTATCAGCAAGAATCTTTGAATTGGTTTCCCAGAAGCAGAGAAGTCGTCCAATTCAAAAATTAATATTAATCCACCAAAACAAGCATCATGTTTGGAGTCTGGAAAACATTAATAATTCAATTTGGACACGATACCATTTACACGTCAGCTTGTTTTTAATTAATTTATTTATTTACACTCTTTTTTATTGCTTGCCCCTTTTTTTTTCCCTCTAGTCTAAAATTCGAAAGCATCTAAATTCTAAACATATCCAAATATATAAATTTAACTTGTGAATATAGTAGAGTTCAAATGAAACTCTAATTTTTATTTTTTTAAAATAAAAATATGGGATATTATCTTTTTACCACCTATTATTATGTTATCATCTTATCAGTTAATGTTTTTTGTTATATCACTTTACCATCAAAGTTTTCTGATATTTAATTTTTCCCACTTAATGTTTCAATTTTATCATTTTACTACTAAACTGTTAAAGCTAATAAATTTTTTTGTTACAAAAGTTTATTTTATCCCTAAACTGTATAAGTGTAATTTAACCTTCTAAATTAAAAATAAATAAAATTAATTATATACAAAGAAATTTTACTTTAATCAAATGATTATTTTATACATTAAAGATAATTAATTGATAAAATTATAAATGTATAATATAACTTGTAAAATTCTTAAAGTATTGAATATCTTGAAATTCCTTAAATATTCTTGTAACGTCAGAAATATATTAATGGAATGTGAAAATATTGAGCCAAAGTCTCTTTTAGCAGTTTATCTACAATGCAAAAAGAAGTTGTTGCTTGTGAGATGAGTGATTTGGCTTGTTTCCTAGTTTTTGGAAGAAATGATGCTTTGATGCTTAGACAAAACAAAAGCTTCTTTTAGCTCGCATGGAAATTCTTATACAAATGATCGGCATTGTATTAAATGATTTATTCCATAAATATTATAATCCTAAAAAGTACAATGGCCTAATTATATTCTAAGAGTTGCATATTAAAATGAGTATAAGGAGGGATCGAGTTTGTGTAATATGGCACTATTCACATTAGCTTTTTTTTTTTGTTTTGAGTTTCTTTAATTAAAATAATAAAAATACATAATACTAAATAAAATTAAAAACTCAAATATGTCGCGGCTAGTGCTAATGAACTGTCAGCGACAGTTCGATGGCTACAGACTACCCGTGGCCACCACATAACATCGTGTTTTACACAAAAATTTGGTACCATTAGAATTCTTATTGTCGGGGCCCATACTATGGTGCAATTATTATTAGTAGAAAAGCTTCCGTTTGACGTAAATTTACAAAAAAAAAAAAACCGAGACTTTGAATATAGATCTATGACAAATGAAAATTTCCTTTTAAGTAATAATTGCACCATTACGAGTCCCAATAATAAGAATTTTAATGATACCAAAATATAGTTCGAATAACACTAAAATATGACCCATAGCAGCCGGCCACAGTTTAGGGTGACTGACAGTGAAAATTGTTTATTTTAATTATATAAATTTAAATTATTAATTCAATATAAATAGTATTAAAATACAAATGAATCGTAAAATATTAATTGAACAAAAATATTAAATTAAAATAAAATTTATTATTTTAAGTAATATAATCCGTACTACACTAAGTATAATATTACATTACAGATTAATATAATACAATATAATACAATGCAAAACACACCCCTTACATTAAAAACATGTGTATTAGAAAAATAAAATTAAAAATTAAGATTAATAATTGGGCCTTGAATTGCGATCCAATTTTTTAATACAAGCACGGGCCTGCAAAATTAGAACCCTATCTGGCCCTCCGACCATCTGGTTGAGCCCAATGTTTTTTTTTTTTTAAACTCCTTAATTAAGACCTAGGTAATTCAGTACATGAAAAAATTGACAATAAGTAAAAATTTAATTGATGCGTGACCCGTTGTTTACTAGTTCAGCAAGTGGTTGATTTGTCGTAAATATCTATAAAAACTATAGGATGTGTCGTTTTTATTACCAGAACATGGATGAAGACAGATAAGCACCAGATATATTGTATTAGCAAGAATCATGGGATTGATTTCCCAAAACTACTATCCAATCTATAAAAAAAAAAAAAAAATTAATTCACCAACTAGCAGATGGCATTATTGCAAATTCCATTATTTCCATCGCATAATATATTCACAGACAGGTTGATCAATTCAAAGATGAAACACACTACATATGTAATTTCGCTAACTACAAAGCAAATTTAAATTAATTACTTCTTGTTAATAGAGAGTGCTCCATCCAACTCGTTAGCTAACTCTTGTACCTTGAAATGAGAAATTTGAATGTTCTCAACATCAAGCTTTTTGAAATTACTTTGCCTTCTAGTGGCTAAAAATTTTCCCAAATTGTATGCTCTGTATTTAGCAGGATTTTGCTCATTTGTAAGCTCATCTAATGGTCTCACCATTGTGTAATGTGGTGGGCTGAAGAAAAATGGAATTGAAAATCTTTCCTTCTCAGAATTCACCGTAACCCTATGCTCCACACTCTCATAAACATCATTGCTCCATACCTGCACAATTACGTAGATTCTATTGGCATTAAAAAAAAAAAAAAGTGTATCGAACACGAAATTTTGATTTTTGACACCATATTAGTAATTATTAACCGTTTGAACAAAAAACTTAAGCTGGCTATTACGAATTACCTGAAGAATGTCACCGACATTTATGATATAAGCACCCGGGGTGGGTTTGATGCGAACCCACTCTCCATCTGATTTTCTCTTCACCTCAAGACCTCCGACATCATCTTGAGCAAGGATGGTAAGGGCACCAGGGTCCTTGTGTTGACCGACACCTAGAGCTAGGTGAGGAGCTGGGCATGGCGGATAGTGATTAAGTCTAACAGATCTGGTTGGATCTTCGAAGAAGCTACTGAACCTCCTTGCTGGGAGTCCCAGGCTTAGGGCTATAAGTTCCATCAACTTGTAAGCAAGTTTTTCCACTTCTCTAGCATATTCTTCACATGACTCTCTGTAAAGCATACCAAAGAAAAACTCATAACTAAAGTCCTATCATTGAATCTTTTCTTGCAAAATTAAACTTTTGCATTAATCAAAGTATATACGGTGGCTCCAAAAGATTACAAGTTCTCATACTGACCAACAACCAATTATAACCATTTGAGTGGTATTTAACACGTACGAATCAGCTTCTTATGGTTGTTTACCTTGTCAATGAGTACCTCTTATGGACTATATTGTGACTTCTCTCCAACCATGAGAAAATTCACGTCACCAATTTAGATTTGCTAATTACTCTCAAGCTTATTAAATTCGATAACACAAAGATAGTAATCAAAATGTCAATTAGATGCCTAAAAGGAAAAATTCTTTTAGATGCTTGTACTAAAGGATTAGAATATTTATCTCTTGATTTGAGATCTCTTGAACCTTTAAGAACTTGTACTACAAAGAAAAAATATAAATGAAAAACATATTGTTTCAAAAAATAATGATAAAGAAACAAATGAAAACGATATAATTATCTATTCAAATCAAATAGGTCCACTATATTGCAATGATCAAATTATCGTTAAGTACTCAAACTTCACTATCACAATATAAGAGTTAACTTTACCTTAATTCAGGAGGATAATCAGGCCATTGATTGAACGTCTCAGGAACTTCCTTGTCCTCAGGCTCATGTGAAGCTGCCATCAAAATACGCTTATCTGCAACAAAATCAAATACTTCTTTCCAGTCTCTAACATTTTTGGTATGCTCATTGTCATAGTACCCCACCGCCTTCTTCTCATCTTTCCTCACCTTCCTTTTCTCCTCCAATGGCTGCGCGAAGAATTTTCTCATAGCATCTTCTACTTTCTGCCTCTTTTCTAATGGCACTCCATGGTTGATCACTTGGAAAAAACCCCATGTCTTGCATGCATTACCTATCTCCACCACAAGGTCATCAATGTGTTTGGTGTTGGCGCCATTAGGAGAGCTCAAAGGTGAGAGATCGATCAAGGGTATGCCGTCATCTTCAGTTATTGAGAGTTTAGGCCTGTGTTCTAGGGCTTGAACGAAAGCTTCATCAGCTTCTCCCATGGCTATAGCTAAGACAATAATGTATTAAAGTCTAATGTATAGTTTGACATAAAAGAGAGTAATTGAGGCAGTTTATTTATAGTGGGGTAAAGGCTCTTTCAGCCTAGAGGATTTTTGAGCTAATTATGTAGTAAGTCTCTATATCTTTAATAATTACCCAGCAGTTAATATAATTTACATAATAATAATTATTTTTTTAATCTATTGCATGTTAGACTTATTTTAATTTTAAATTATATTAAAAAATAATGCAATTTTATCTTTGAAAAATTAGTGCCAACTATTGTAGAACTACCCATAAAGCCGCATTGGGTAATTTTAAAAAAATACAGATACTAAAAGTATAATTGACCCAAACCCTAAGTGGTAAAGGAAAATTTACTGTAACCATGCAAGATAGGGAGTTAACAACATAACATTGAATCTGGATGGGATTTTCGGGCAGGGAAGAGTTGGAAAATTGTGTGACGTTTGTGCTTGCATGGTTAATTTTGTCTGAAGCGTCACAAAATGGATCATATAATAATAGCAGCGAAAGAATCAATGATTCAATTAGTGGACAAGAGACATACATAGCCGAAGCACCAAGCAGGGTTAAAAGAACGATTATTTCACCGTGATTAATTAATTAATAATTAAGTAATTTTCACATCGAGTGATAGATTCGGTATGTATGAGGACTTTTCGTTGGTAATCAGTTGAAATTTAGTGTTCAGCAAATATTCTTGACTGCTTTACATACTAATAATAGTTGAGTACACAATATAAAAATATTGAGTGCTCGCAAATGCCACTTCATAAAGTTGATGTTTTATCCTTTTAATTAAAGTTCCTGACTAAAGTTCCATGTTTCTTTAATTTGCTTAACACCTAGTATAATAGTTTCTTGATCAACCATCTAATTGATCTTGTCTAAGGGTGAAATGCTTTAAAATGAAGTGAGGAGGTGCTCACCACTCAGTTAACGAGTGATTTGTTAGTTTGGTATTAACTATTAAGTTGGAAGATAGAAAAGAAGAGAAAATAAATATTTGTTCATTGACGTATGACATGTCATTTACAACTTCATCACATAGTAAACCTATGGTAAATATTAATAAGTAGCATGATATGTCGTTTTTGTTTTCAGAACATAGATGACATTGTGTATGTATTTTACTTTGAATTAAAAAATGTATGACATCTAGTTTATAAATTAATCAAATATATGACTTTTTGTTTATATTTTGAGCACATAAATGACATTACATACATATTTCACCCATGAGTATAAGTGTACGACATGTCATTTATAATTTAATTAAATTATTATAAGGCATTGCGGTGGCTAATTAAATAAGTTATTTTTCTGCTGTGCGGATAAAATAAGTTGTTGAGTAAAAAAGAAGTTTATTGTTTAGTAAACTGTGTTGTTAGAAATGTTGTAAGCTTAAAAAGTAGTGTATATGTGTTTGGTAATATTGTTTTATTATATAATAACTAAAAAGATATAAATTTAAATTACCTTTTATTTTTTAGAGTATGTTTAGTGATATTTAGACATACATTTTTCTTTTAAAACACGTAAAATTATATAAAGTGAAAAAATCAATTAAATAAAAATATAATGAACTTTATAAAATGATAAAAAATTTATACTAATACATAATTCAAATAAAATGAAGTAATATGCATTACATTCACATTAAGCTTTTTACAATAAACACCTTGGTTATCGAAAAAATATAAATATATTGAACATTAAAAGTCACGGTTATGAAATTGCAATTTCAAAAGTTATCTTTAGCTTTTATGTGAAATTGTTCATAGTTCAAAGAAAATTTACATAATCATATACAAATCTTATTGATTCTTATAATAGAAAAATAAAAGTATAATAAAAAATATGAATTTATAGGATAAAGCTTTGATACTGAAGAGAACGTATAGTAGCGGTAATTTGATTATGGTAATGATATGATATCTAATAGTTTATATATTAGAGTGCATAGAAAAATAAGACATAACTATCTTTTTGTTAAAATATTAAAATTATAATAAGAATTTTAAAAATGTATCATAGCTTATTTAATGAGCTACTTACCAAAAAAAGGAAAAAAAAAACTCAGGAACAAAACTCTACCTACTTTTAAAAGTTATTATCAAAATGGAGAAAATTATAAAATAAACAACTTTTATGAAATTTATCAAATATATATATTTTTTGTTAAAAATTATGAAATAAGTAACTTATTAAATTTTAACCCCAATCCCAAATGATGCCTAAATGAAAACTCACTTAATATAGAAAAGGAAAAAATCAATTTTAATTATAAAATAAATTGTTTCTAATGACCACAACGACGACAACAACAACAATAATAACAACAACAACAATATCTTTATGATATTTTGATTTATTTTTTATATTATTCATATCCAATAATAACAATGTCATAATTTAATAATTTATTGATTAATTAATATCAAATAAATTAATAGATTTTCCACGAATAATGTAATAGTACACATTTGGTAATAAAAGGAATTGGCTACACAGCATCAGTTTCCCAAGCACCTTTTAATTTTCTCCAAGACTATTGAAACTTGGCACGATTTTGTACCTCAAGAAATGACTATTGAGATATGATAAAAGCGATCGAGAAATCACTAATACCCAGAAGTTTAAGCTACTTAGGCAAGATAGAAATGACTGCAGTCATGCAGATATAGAAAAGCAAATGCAGACATTAAGTAACCGCCATATCCGAAAGCTAAGCTTGTTGGGAAGAGCCTATCAGTTACAATATAGAAGTTCTACCATATGCCTTGTTCTTAATCTACAGGCATGATGTAAATGACTGCTAAAACAAGGCATAGTTCTAATAGTAATATTGAAGTTCTAGCATGTGCCTCATACATCAAGGAACTGGATCGCCAGAACTCAGCTTGTTTACTAGCTCGTTGAAGGGCTTCAGTAAGGCATGGTGAGCAGGGGATGAAGAAAAGTGGAAGCAAGAACCTCCACCACTCTTTATGCTCTGCACTCTGACATTTATCATTGCTCCAAACTTGCAAAAACACACCCCATTCACAAGTTTATTTTAACATATTAAATATCTATTTTTACGGAAAAACTAGAAAACGGGATTTATTGTTTTCATTTTCAGATATTGGTTTAAAAACAATCTGTATATTAAATTCTTTCTCAATTCTAAAAAAATCACATCAACAAACAATATTTTCACTCTTTAAAAGAAATTTTAAAACCACCATTGAAGACAATGACAAAAATGCCTTTTTTAGAGTTTTTAGATGTTGGTTGAAATTGACACAAGTGCTTATCAAAGTTATAACACACTAGAGGAAAGCCCTCAAACACTGTTTAATGAGTAAGGAAAGACTTGTATGTTTCTTGTGTTATGCTGGGTTTGCACATCCTTTGTGTTGGACCAAAACCAGCAAGAAACCGATTTTGATCCCCCAAGATCCACTCAATCAAATCTTTAACTTAAGAATGTTTGATAACCAAAATGAACTTGAAGATAAAACTGATACGATAATCTGGAAACACAGAAATCAAACCAACAAGATGCTGAAACAATCACACACACAAACACAAGAGGATTATAGTGGTTCAACCACAATGTGGCCTACATCCACTGTAAAAATTAGAACAAGCTTTCACTGATTTAGCTTATCAAGATACAAGTTTTTTTAGAGAAACTGTCACACTCTCGATCTAGCCACATAACAACTCACGAGGCTAAATATACAACAAAAGATTGCTTCTAGAAATAACCCCAGAAGCCAGCACAACGTCACTGGTAGAAATTTCCCGCGCCTTTTAACAGCTTTACCAGCCGTTTAAAATAGCTTTTGGACACGTGTTACAATCTCGTAAAACACGCTGCCTCCATCTACCGTTTTGAGCAAGTAATGCACGTGTTACATCACGTGCCCAACTTATTCAACTGGCTGACTGAGTAGCCTTGTCATACAACGTTCTAATTCGAGATAATCGACATGTCACCCATCTCTGGACTAAACAACCGACACGTCGTACACGACCACAAACCCAGATTTGTAGTTCAGTTCAACACGTTGGCTTTTCTTTCTTATTGGGAAGGCATTGGCAGATAAGTGATTCTAAACACACCAGAGAAAATTAAAAGAATTGTAAAAGTGAGTGGAAATGAGTGAAAAACTAACAATCAATATCCATGATTTACAGAGAGACTCCGTAGGCTTGAACACTGACTTAAAACTATGTTTCTCAGTATGAACTCTTTGATAAGTAAAATAAGTGTAAAGTTCACTAATTTTTCTTTTCTTTTCGACACATGAAAAAGGAAAATAAATAGATGAATAAAAGAGCATTCTTACGTACATGTAGTTTAGCATCTTGATTTAACTGCTTGGAACTCTTAAAGAGGCACAACAACCTTTCGAAAGAATTGTGTTACCTGCATTTTCTTTTATATGCAGAAAGTTATATTTTTAATGTCAAAATTAGTCTCTCCCCCCCCCCCCCCCAAATAAGGAGAAAGATTAGTTGAGAAGGCCTTGACATACCTCTCAAATAGACGCATGCAATAATTTGAACTCTCCTCTATAGAGAACAGATCGACAAATGGAATGTGTGCTATTTTATGCCAATTTTAACCAATTTTCTTCTTGCATTACTTTTCTAATTTAGGACAACCTCGGAGGTTCAAAAATAGATTGATAAGATTCTTGGTGCTTGCAGGAAGACATCGCAAAGTAATTTTATTAATTGATGGTTTACATAAAGAAACTGAAGATTGAAAACAAGACTTCAAGTCTGAGTTATTGAGTTGAACACCATCAAAAGCAGAATTGATATAACAACATGACAGCATAAATAGTGGTGTAGGAGATGTAGTAGAGGAAGGAATACTGTAAGATAAGAAAGAAGATGGTGTTGATGATGATGGTGAAGATTTGAGTAACAACCTGTATAATCCTTTCTCAGCAAGACCTTGTTGAAGTTCCTGCCTCTTTAGAGAATACTTTACATAGCATATGTTACCAACAAATTCAACATAAAAGCGATTATCAGATGTAAGTTTAAAAATGCTCAGCAAGTTCTTTGTAATGGAAGGAACAAGTAGAATATCTTTAAGTGCTATTTGTGGGTGATGGTGTTTAGTATTTGAACTTTTAAAAGTAAAGAATGCATCACCAATGTGTGTTATAGGCAAACCTTGGCCATTTCCAATGATAAGTTGATCAGAACCTCTCAATTCTTCTCTAATGTTCATATTAGCTATGTTATTAGTCAAGTGATGTGTTGCTCCACTATCAAGGTACCACCCCTGATCAGCTGGTCCTTCAAAATTTGCAATATAAGCAACTCCAAATCTAGAGAATGTGTCAAGTGTATAGTATGGATTCATATCAGATGTCTGATATGAAAATTAATTCATAGCATGAGAGTAAGCAATATAAGGTCTAAATTTAGTAAATGGTTCAAAGCTGGTCATATGAGCAACCTTAAATCCTCTAGCTCTACCAAAAGACCTTATTGGAGGTATATAATTTTTAGTATACCTATGCCAACATGCATCAGCAGTGTGACTAGATTTATGGCAAATTTGGCAAATAAGATCATTGTCACTAGATTCATTAGTAAATGAGTCATAAAACATATTGAAGACAGATTTGTTGTGTGATGATGCCTTGTGAATTGGCATTTGTGGTGAATATCCTCTACCAAGGTTATAACTAACATTATCATTGGGAAATCCTCTGGCATATGCATGAAAGAACATTCCTCTTCCACCATAGTGATTAATGTTTCCAACATTAAAATGTCCATGATATCTACTACATCCATAACCTCTTCTTCTGCCACTATCCATTCCTAGTGAATAGTTTGAATTAACCATTCCATAATTTGCATTAAACACAGACTTAGCTATCTGATTATGTTCCAATCTAGCCTTATGTGTTAAGAGCAAAGCATAAGCATCATCATATGACATTATATCAGCAGTGATGATAGATGCAAGATCTAAGTAACTAGTCCCAATCCGTCTAACACTTGCATAAACAAATTTCTTTCTGATAAAGGACTACCAACACAAGTAAGTTTATCAGTAAGAATTTTAACTTTCAAACAATATTCTTCAACAATCATGGATTCTTTTCTAAGTACACTCATTTTATATCGAAGCTGCATAACCTTGGCCTCAGATTGAGCACCAAATTGTTTTTCAATATATTTCCACACATCATAAGATCTATCATAGTTAAGTACGGAGCTCAAAATACCTTCACTTATCGTTGACAGAAGCTAGCCAAGGAGAGTTTGATCTTTAGCTCGCCAATTAACATAAGCTGTGTTTGAGGGAAAAATAGGAAATGCAGTAAAGTGCCACGTGTCGACAAATAGAATGACTCCAGCACAATCTGAGGTACCCCGCACGATCCGAGGTACCCGGCATGATTTAAGGTACCCTGCACAATTAGAGGTACCCCACACAAATAGAGGTACCCCACACAAATAGAGATACCTGCACAATTAGGGATACCCCACATAAATTGAGGTACCCCAAGTAACTCGAGGTACCCGGCAGAACAGATGCAAGAGAATCCTCCGAAAATATCCGCCTTGAGAAATGTCTCTACCGCTTAAAAGATATTATTCGATTTTGTCAGAAGTAGGAATAAAAAACATCGTACCAAAAGGGGGGGGGGGGACAGCCGCCTACTACCTCTGCAAAAAATGAAGGACACTGTCCCAAGGACAGTGGTCCTCAGCCGCCTACCCGACAACTACTGCAGAGGTACCCTGGGCCACTCTCCAGCGCGCGCCACGTTTTCAAAGGATGAGATACGCCGCGAACATACACATAACGGCCTAAAAATCATAAAAAAGGCAAAATGACGTTAGCTAAAAAGGGTACGCCACGTGGCAGTTGAGGTACTCCATATATAAAGGTGCCTAGATTTTATTCTCCATCATGTTCTCACTCACCATTAACACTCACACTCCAAAAAATAGGTTTTCTTCAACCTCAAACCCTAATTTACAGAGGGCTAGCTGGCTCTCTTTATCGTAAAAGCTTGAGTTTGCTAACTTGAGCGTCAGAGTGTGAACGCCGGGGTACCCCGGCTTCACCTCTAACCTTTATTTCACTGTTTTGCAGGCGCGAGCCTATTTTGAAGGACACCCCTCTTGGTTTTGACCTTTCACCATTGTTACCACTCCCTCTCCCCTTCTCACATTTCCCAAATTTCAAGTACGCCGCATCGCACACAACAAACCAGTGAGGTACCCCATCTCCCCCAAAAATATAAATTCATTGTTCAAGATAGATTTTGGCTTTTCTTACCCCAAAATCTGTTGAAAACAATTGGCGTCGTCTGTGGGGAAGCGCACAAAAAGCCTCCACCACGGTTACCAAACTAGTTGTTGTGTGTACTCCAATACATGACACCCGACGTACCTCTCGAAGGTTTAATGGGGGATCCTACAAGGATGAGAGATGACAGCAGCAGTGAAGGTAGTGATCCCTCAAGAAAGGTAGCCCGCATCAGCAAGGGCAAGGGTATCAAGCAATCGACGAGTGTTCGCCAAGATGAGGAACTTATTTCTCACAAGCGTTTCGAGGATCTTGCCCACGCAATACTTAGGGCGGTTGGATCTCGGGCACCCGAAAGTTCACTTCCACCAGTGACGTTAGATGCTTCACCACCTCAAACGGGCGACTAAGCTATGGTTAGAAAAGAGGTACCCGAGCCCAACAAACTAAAGCATAGGCCATCGGGTACCCGTTCTAAGTTTCAAACCGTAGGCTCCCGCGATGAGCGTTCTACCGCCTCTTGCAATTCCCGCAGCAGTCAGGGTACGAGGCGTGCAAAGTATACCCACGAGGATCTCCGTAAAAAGTTAAACGTCAAAAGGGCTTCTCAAACGGCGGCGACATCATCGGGTACCCCGAGGGTACTCCACGAATTTGTGGAAAAAATGGAGAACCTGGAATGCCAAGTGAAGCTCCTCTCTGAGAAGCAAAACATCATAGCTGCTCCAACGCCAACGACCTACCAATCGCCATTCACTATGGAGATTCGGAAGACAGCTCTCCCCGAGGCGTTCGTCATGCCTCAGATACCCCAATAATCGGGTACCACTGATCCCTCGGAGCATGTTGAGCTATATCGCGACCAAATGATTATCAATGGTGTAGATGAGAGTGCCATGTGTAGGATGTTTACACACACACTCACGGGCCCCGCGAAGTCATGGTTTCGCTCTTTGAAAGCGGGTAGCATATCTTCCATACACCAATTGTTATCCGAATTTACTAAAGAGTTTTCCTACGCTTCCACTCAAGATAGGGTAGCCTCCAAACTTGCCTTTGTCAAGTAAGGGGAATCCGAGCCTTTGGCGTAGTATGTGAGTAGTTTCCACCAAGAGGTGCTGCGAACCGGAGCATTTGGAAACCAATACACATTGACCCATTTTGAAAAAAATTTACGGTTAGGCAAGTTATGACGTTCTTTTCAAAAGACGCGCACACTTTCATATGGGCAAGCCCGTTCCCGGGCGTTGCAGCAGGTAGAGATGGACGAGAAATGCCAATTGAAGCGCTAAGAAGATAAGGCTGATGTTACAAAGAACAAGGACAAGCCCAAGAGGATGGAGGCCACAATACCGTGGGTACCCCGAGCACGGAGCCCTCCACGGGCTGCCCCGCGGGGACGAGGGTATAACGCTCAGAGTACCCCAACCTCTAAGATCGCCACCACCGGATCAACAAGAGCTACCACCGAGGCCTCGATACGAATCTTACCATTCGCTGAATCGATTCTCAGAGCAGATCTTCTACCATATTCAGGATAGTTGCCTCCTCCGTCCTCCTAAGCCAATGGAGAAGTACCCCAACATGAAGCGTGGCCTGAAGTATTGTGAGTTCCATGAGGACTTCGGTCACAGCACAGCTGAGTGTTTTACCTTGTGAGAGGAAATTGAATCTTTGAATCTTAGTGGGTACCTCAAAGAATTTGTTGTTGGCATGAGAGAAGCTCGGAAATCCGCGGAGTAGGATAAGGGCAAGCAGGTAACTGATGGCAGTCCTGAACTAGAGGTACCCCCTGGACATAAGAAATGCGTGTATGTCCGGATGATCATGGGCGGACCGACTTTAGCGGGTCAATATAGGAGGGCTATCAAAGGCTATGGTAGATCGTTGTCAATAACCACCAATATTGGCGGAGAAGTCAACCTTAATGAATGAGGTACACCGAAGGTACCTCACCATCCCTCGCCTATCCTTTTTACAGAAAAAGATGGGGAGAATATCTCGTACCCCCATGACAATACCTTAGTAATTACGTTGAAGGTTGCCACCGGTAAGGTAGTAAGAACTCTTGTAAATATCGGCAGCTCTATTGACATCATTTCCAAAAACGCCTTGGATCAACTATTGATTGAGTCGCCAAAGATCACTTCTTATGCTACGCCTCTTATTGGGTTCGCCGGAGATATGGTTATACCAAAGGGCATCATTACGCTGCACGTTACACTTGGTAAGGTACCTCACCGTGTTGTTCATATGATTGATTTTCTTATTGTAGATCACCCGGGTGCCTACAATATTATATTGGGTAGGCCGTTCTTAGTAGCAACTAAAGCGGTGGTATCTATGCACTACCTCGCCATGAAAGTCCCGGTCGCCCAAGAAGTTATCACCATTAAAGGGGACTAGCAATCGGCTCGTAGATGTTACTCTGTGGCCTCCAAAGTCACTTACCAAATAGCTTCTGATCTACTAATGAAGGGGTACCCCAGTGGCAGCCAGCCCACATCTTACCCCTCAAAGCGAGCTCTTGCTAGACAACGGTACTAAAAAAGTCTCCTCAGATTGTCCACCCACGAAAATGGTTAGAATCCTCACCAATGGGCGTAGAAGTAGTTGCGGGGGATAGCTCAAGGGTACCCCACGGGGACCAGGTGGAGCCCAGATGTGAAGTTGAGGCACTTTTGGATCCCCGAATATTGAAAGATGAAAAATGGGGTACCCCAGTTGAAGACCTTATTTCAGTCTCGATTTGTGTCACCGACCCAACAAAGACCGTGAAAGTAGGCTCTAATCTTTCGAAGGAACAAAGAGAGAGGCTCATCACCTTCCTACGCGAGCACCACGGCGTATTCGTCTGGTCTCACTCGGATATGCCGGGTATCCCACCTTCCCTCTACTGTCACAAACTCAATGTCAGCCCAGATAATAAACCAGTGAAACAGAAGCATCGCGCCTTCAACCAAGAGAGGTACGATGCAATTGAACAAGAGGTAGACCGCCTATTAGCAGCAAGATTTATTCGGGAAGTAGTGTACCCCGATTGGGTATCCAACGTCGTTCTAGTCAGGAAATCAAACGGAAAGTGGCATATGTGTGTGGACTTCACCGATTTGAATAAGTCCTGCCCCAAGGATAGCTTCCCGCTTCCCCGGGTGGACCAGCTGGTGGATGCAACAGCGGGGCATGATATGCTTAGTTTTATGGACGCCTTCTCCGGTTACAACCAAATTTCAATGTATGAACCCGATCAAGAGAAAACAACATTCATCACCAACCGTGGGTTATACTGTTATAAGGTTATGCCGTTTGGTTTGAAGAATGCCGGGGCTACCTATCAACGGCTAGTGAACAAAATTTTCAAGGAACAAATCGGGCACACCATGGAGGTGTACATAGACAACATGATCACCAAATCAGTGCATGCGGGGGAACACCTGGGGCACCTCAGAGATACCTTTATAGTTTTGAGAAGACACCAAATGCGGCTCAACCCTGAAAAATGTGCATTCGGGGTTACCTCGGGGAAATTTCTTAAGTTCATGGTACAACAACGAGGGATCGAAGCCAACCCCGATAAAATTCACGCGGTTCTTGACATGAAATCGCCTCGCACCATCAAGGAGGCTCAAAGCTTGGCAGGCCGGGTAGCTGCCCTGAGCCGTTTTATCTCCAAGGCTATAGACCAGCGTAAGCTCTTTTTCAAAGCTTTGAAGACCGGTAAGAAGCTCCAATGGACACCCGATTGCGAAGAAGCTTTCCAAGAACTAAAGGGGTACCTCGTGAATACTCCACTACTTGCCAAACTTGAGCCGAAAGAGGTGCTTCTGTTGTATCTCGCCGTATTCGAGCATGCCGCCAGCTCTGTGTTACTCCGAGAGGATGATAATGGGGTACAACGACCTATTTACTACACTTGTAAAGTTATGGTTGATGCCGAAAAGAGGTGGCCCACATCTGAAAAGATCGTTTTGGCATTGATTGTCTCCGCAAGGAAGCTCAAACCATACTTTCAAGCTCACTCAATTACAGTCGTCACCAACCTTCCCCTCCGACAAATACTCCAGAAGTTAGACATGTCCGGAAGGCTTCTCCGATGGTCCATCGAATTAAGGGAGTTCGACATCATCTCTAAGCCTCGTTCGGCGATTAAAGCCCAAACTATCTCTGATTTCATTGCGGAATTTGCCAATGACTCAAGTGGTGAAGGTGATCCGAGGTACCTATCAGATACCCCATCTACCGACGAAAGGGGGCATGTCTGGAAAATATATGTAGATGGTTCCTCTAACTCACACGGAAGTGGTGCGGGAGTTATTATAATCGACATGAACAAGGTGAAAATATACTATGCCTTGCAATTCGGATTCTAGGCTTCAAACAACGAAGGCGAATACGAGGCCATCATAGCAGGGTTAAGGATGTCGAAAGCTTTGGGAGCAAAGTGGGTACACGTCAAGAGTGACTCCCAGTTGGTGGTAAGCCAAATTAGCGCACAATATCAAGTGAAAGAGGAAAACATGAAGGGGTACCTCGAAAAAACCAGAGAGTTGATGTCCCAATTTTGCGAGGTTAAGGTGGAAAGGGTACCCTGACTAGAGAACAACGAAGTCGACACCCTCGTAAAAATGGTGTCCCTTGGTGTAACTCAATTAGCTGGCCCCATCACGACAGAATACATACCTACCCCCAGCATTGATCTCCTAGAGCCGTTGGAAGTATTATCACTGTCCAACGAGGTACTTTGGATGAAGCCTATCATAAGGTACCTCAAAGACGGAGACCTCCCCTCAGATAAAAGTGAAGTAAGAAGACTAAAGTATAAAGCCGCACGGTATTGCCTGATCCAAGATACCCTATATAGAAGAAGGTTCACTCTTCCTTACCTTAAATGCTTGGGAAGTGACAAGGCCGAGTATGTCATGAGGGAGATACATGAGGGGATTTGTGGCAGTCACTAGCGCAAAAAGCTCTCCGTCAGGGGTACTACTGGCCTACCATGCGAGAGGATGCCAAGAATATGGTACGAAGCTGTGACAAATGCCAAAGGTTTGCCAGGGTACCTCACCTATTCCCAAAGAAGCTAACAGTTATATCTTCCCATTGGCCTTTCGCTATGTGGGGAGTGGACTTCATTGGCCCATTACCTACCGGGAAGGGGCAAGCAAAACATGCAATCATGGCGGTAGATTATTTCACAAAGTGAGCGGAAGTGGAGCCACTAACAAGCATCACAGAAAGAAAAACCACAGAATTCATTTGGAAGAACCTCATTTGCAGATTTGGGATCCCCTATGCAATTGTTAATGATAACGGCAAGCAATTCGATAATGAAAAATTTTGAAGTTTTTGTTCAAAGCTTGGGATAGCCAACCGATTTGCTACACCTGCCCATCCCCAATCTAATGGGCAAGTCGAAGCCTTTAACAATATTATCAAAGGTATCCTGAAGAAGAAGTTAGAAGAAAGAAATGGAGCATGGGTAGATGAGCTACCTCCACCTGGGAGACCCATTTTTTCCCTCGTATTCGGTGTTGACGCAGTGATTCCAGCGAAAATCGGGGAACCCTCTCACAGGATTAAATACTTTGATGAGGCCAAGAACACCTCCTTGATTGCTTCCAACCTTGATTTGGTGGCTGAAAAAAGGGCTATAGCAGAATTGAGGACAACCATTTATCAGCATCGCATTTCGGGTCTATATGAAAAAATGGTACGCCCTCGATCCTTCAAGAAATGAGATTTGGTCTTGAGAATGGTAACTCAGAACACTAGGGTACCCTGCGAAGGCACTTTTGGGGCAAATTGGGAAGGACCTTACCACATCGACAAACCCGTTGGGTCAGGTGCATACAGACTACTCCACATGGATAAGACAATCGTGAGGCACCCCTGGAATGCTGCAATGGTACAGAAATATTACTAAAGGACAATATCTTAACCTTTAGTCTTTTGCTGTTATTTACTTTCTTTAATGTTTTTATGTGGTAGGCCAAATGGGGTACCCCAAATGCCCTATGATGGTTAGTTGCAATTTTAGAGTTTCTTTAATTTTTAAATGAAAAGGATATAAGGTCTTGCGGTCTCTCGTTCTCTTTAGGGTAACAAAGGTAAGTCATGTATTGATCAACGCTTTCGTTATCTATAAATGTATTTTCTTTCTCAAGAAATATGATGTTGGTTCTTTCTTTATTTTTCGCCACTTCGATATTCGAATGCGGATTATATTCATTTATCGCCATTAATATACCCTCGCATATGGTTATATGCAATTCTCGCCATACGCTTGTCAATTATGACTAACCTATCACAGGACCAGCCAGAGTCCTGATATGCCTAGATCGTGACGATCTATGCAAAGCCAAGATGGGCAACGGAGTGAACAGCCCATGGGTAGCCTTTCTGCGGAAGCATGACAAAGCTACCTAAACAAAGAGATGGAGGGTCAAAAAGGACCCGAGGGTGGAGTAAAACCGGCATACCCTAGCGCCACGAGGTTCAGCTTAGGTATGAGTACACCCACACCTCCGTCCTCTTACTTGAGCAAAGGAGGGGGTAAGCTATTCAAAAAATTCGGAGAGAACTTCGAAAGAATAAGAAAGTGATTGGTTGGACTAATTGCGCTTTCAACGTTTGATCGAGATGTCGCGATGATATTTTGATTACCTATTTGTGGGGAATCCGCCTGATGTCGAATATTTGTTAAGGTACGAGGGGTACTCCATTTCAAAAAAATGAGAGGTACCCTAGAGATTTATAAAATAACAGTTTAGCCAAGTATTCATTTGCAGAATTACAAGAATGCAAAGTATAAGATGGCTCGGTGGCATGGTATCATAACAAAAGAGAAGTCCCAATAATACAAAATATCCCAAGAAATCAAAAAGAAAGAAACAATTTCCAAATAGCAAAACGTGAATAGATCCAAAAAGACAAGAGCACTATGAAGCGGCTACACTGAGGGTGGAACACCATCCCCGCCTTCTGTCTCCGAAGGGCGATCAGCAGAGGACTTTGAGGTACCCGGAATATGAGCAACCAAAGTAGGGGCATCTGAGGCAGGCAACGACTGAAGCACGCAGGGTACCCCAGGCGACCCAGAAGGGGTACCCGACCGTGCATGGGAAGACTTCTTCCTCTCCGCAATCGTCTTCAGAATTGTGGCCTTGTTGATAAATTTCTGCACACGGGGTACCTCTAATTCCGGATCCACGCTCCACACCTCCATCATGATAAGTGAGAACGCATCCTCCGCCATCGTTTTTTTTTGTTGGCTAACAGATCCTCGTTGGTGGCCCTCAACTCGTCGCAATCCTTCTCCACTCAAGCTTTCTCTCTAGAAAGGCCAGTAATGCGTTCCTGCAAAGTCTTAACTTCTCAAGCAAGCTCGTCCTCGCGAGATTGGCGACTTTGGAGCTCACCCCTCAACTTGTCAACCTTTGATTGGGCGGCAACAAGGGAGTCGAGGTCTGGAAGGCAGTGGCTGAGGAGAAAGGATGCCTACAGATCGTAAAATACATGTTAAATATATGTGTATGGCAATAAGAGTAAATAAATAAAAATGGAGGATACACCCGGGGTACCCCATTAAAGCTTACCTCTTGGGTAGCCCTAAGTGCTTGACCGTAGCGCTGGCTCAGACTCATCTTGTCAGTCTCTTCAGCAACCTCGGGGGTAACATTTTCGGCAGAGTAGTAGAAACAGCAAGCCAAGTGTGAAACCTCCTTATTGGAAGCCGGGTCTAAGTCACATTCACGCAACTCATCAGGGAAAGCGAAAACCAGCCCGAATTTTCTCTTCTTCGAGCAAGGGGTACCCTTCGACCTGCTGTGGGAGGTACCCTGGGATTTCTCCTTTGGTCCAGGAGCTCGAGGCGGCCGGGAACTTTTCTGGGGTACCGCCGAATCTTGAGATCCGGAAGCACCGCCCACTACTGCTTGGAAAAAAGCATCAAAAGTGTCACCCGTCGATTCCATAACTGCACCTAATGCACAAAAGTTATGTTAACCGGACAAGTACTAAGTACTATAAAAGCAAAAATGGGAAATGAAAAGCGGGGAATCAAAATAAAGAATACGGTGATAACGGGGTACCCCACTCCCGTAGATAATAATAGGGTACCCCCGGACACCCGAATCATACATGAGTCACCCCCAGAAGCAGGTGGAGGACTTCGGTCAATCAGTCCCGCTCTCAGTAATCGGCTCTCTTCTAACACATCACTACCCCTCTGTGCACCTCGGAGCCTCTCCACAAACTCCTTCACCTCATTCCCTACCTTCTGAAGTGGACATGATCCTTTTGCCCACATCACACTTGCAAAAGCATGGAACCCAGGGTTAGCGAGACATCATGCGAAAGATTACAATAAATAACCGTAAATAAGGAAGATACTTACAGTCTACATTGAAGGAATTTGGAACCTCCACGGGGTTGCCCTTTTTACCTAGAGTTTCTGTCCTCTACCTACCCTCAGCAACAAACCATCCCTTTCGGTAACCCTTCTTCAAGGCGCGGTTCCCCTCAACAATATGATCATGATTACCCCAAGCGGAGAAGTAAACAATACCGGGACCCTTAGGCTTTTTGAATTAGTAAATGCCCTTCAACTCCTGAATTGAAATGTCGCGCTTCAGTACCTCCAACCATAACACATGTAAGCCTGTAAGCGTCCTCCACCCCGGAAGGGACAGTTGCCCGGGAACTACCCCAAATAATCAAACATTCTCATATAGAAAGGCTGGAGGGGCAGGCAGAGTTTTAGATCAAAGAGGTCGATATGGAGAGCAATCCCATCAGATTTCGGACTCTCAGGACGATCATCCACATAGGGTACCCTAAGCTGAACAGAGGAATGAATATTGTATTTGGTTTTAATTTGTTCTAAATCCTCCAAAGTAGCCCTCCTAGTGCCTAGGCAAAAAAGGTTGCCAGATTTTAAAGGTGTGGCAGGGGAAGATTTGGGAGGCCGGTCTGAGGAACGAGCTGGAACCTTAGGCTTGGATGACCTACCCTTCTTTCGAGGATGGGGGGTTGGCTGTTTACTGGGAAAGCGGGGGCTGACACGAGGAGTACTCCTAGAGGGAGGGAGCTCAGAACGAGAGTTACAACTGCTAGAGGTACTAGGGGGGACATATTCCCCTCGCTAATAGAGATGTGGGAAGGAGAACCCGCATGAGGGCTGTCAACCTTCCTAGCCCCAACTGCACGTCGCTTCCTCACGGGTCCCATATGTTTCTTGCCCATCTATAAACTACCAACAATACATCCAACAAGCCACAAGTTCCCTAGCAACAAGCCACAAGTTCTCCAACAACCCATCTACAAACCCCCAACAATACATCCAACAAGCCACAAGTTCCCCAGCAACAAGCCACAAGTTCTCTAACAACCCATCCACAATCCCCCAACAATACATCCAACAAGCCACAAGTTCCCCAGCAACAAGCCACAAGTTCCCCAACAACACATCCACAAGCCCACAACAACACATCCAACAAGCCACAAATTCCCAAACAACAACACATTCATACCAAACACCACCCACCACACATCAACCACCAAATGTAAACACCAACCACAAAAATAAAAATAAAAAACAAAAACAAAAATAATTTTTTTTTCAAAGTATGCAAAATAGCGCCAATGTAAATGCGCCAAAAAAAGAGTAACGAGGAGGGATATCTATGATTCACCAACTCGGCAGATCGAGATTGATAATCGTTGGGGAGAAGAAGTTGCAGGCAACCAAAAACAGTAGGTAAGAATATGCAAGTATAAAAACAAAAATAAGCTTAAATATATGTAGTTATTTATAAATTAAAAAAAAAGAAGAAAAAGAGAGAAAGGGTGAAGAACATAGAAGACAACACGGAGGGGGGGACTGCAGCCACCAAACCAACGCCGGCTGCCATGGCTGCAACCACTGAGAACCGACGCCGGAAATCACAGAGGAGGACCCCGGGCGAAATAAAAAAGAAATAATTAAAAAAAATGAAGAACGAACCAAACCAACGCGGGAGGGAGTTGCAGCCACCGAACTAATGCCGGAAAACCACAAAGGAAAACACCGGCAGAAACTAAAAAAAAAAAGAGTAAAAAAGAAAATTTTTTTACTGTGAGCAATATTGATACAGTCAGGAGAAGAGACGAAATTTTGAAAGAAGAAGGCCACTGGAGATAATCAACTTTTGGGAGATCGTTTGGGGATTTTCAAAATAAATGAGAGAAGATTGACATTCACGTCAGGGGTTTTTAATTCAACCTGACAGAACACACTGCACAAGAAATGAGGTAAGGGATGTTTGTGTGAGATTGATATTTTTAAAATTCAAATTGTGTGTCAGAAGGCTGCCATTTCCTAAGAAAACAGGAGAGAGACATAAAAACAACTGTTCGTTCTCATCAGCAGTTGAGTAAAAAAAAATGTGGCGGGAAAGAGAAAAGACAAAGAGAAGATTTTTTAGCTCGACAGTACACAAAGTTTAGTCAAGAGAAGAAACTAAGTAAGGTATCCCCGGTCCAGACGCATCGCCACGTGTCACTCATACAAATGAGTTTCTTTTGCCTCCAATACTTCTCGCCAAAAAGAAACTAGGGGGATGTTGTTTGAGGGAAAAATAGGAAAGGCAATAAAGTGCTACGTGTCGAAAAATGGAATGACTCCAGCACAATCTGAGGTACCCCGCACGATCCGAGGTACCTGGCATGATTTAAGGTACCCTGCACAATTAGAGGTACCCCACATAAATTGAGGTACCCCACGTAACTCGAGGTACCCGGTAGAACAGATGCAAGAGAATCCTTCGAAAATATCCACCATGAGAAACGTCTCCACCGCTTAAAAAATATTATTCGATTTTGTTAGAAGTAGGAATAAAAAATGTCGTACCGAAAGGGGGGAACAACCGCCTGCTACTTCTGCCAAAAGTGAAGGACACTGTCCCAAGGACAGTGGTCCTCAACCGCCTACCCGACAACTACTACAGAGGTACCCTAGACCACTCTTCAGCGCGCGCCACGTTTCCAAATGATGAGATACGCCGCGAACATATACATAACGGCCCAAAAATCATAAAAAGGCAAAAGAACGTTAGCCAAAAAGGGTACGCCACGTGGCAACTGAGGTACTCCATATATAAAGGTGCCTAGGTTTTATTCTTCATCATGTTCTCACTCACCATTAACACTCACACTTCAAAAAATAGGTTTTCCTCAACCTCAAACCCTAATTTACAGAGGGCTAGCCGGCTCTCTTTGCCATAAAAGCTTGAGTTTGCTAACTTGAGCGTCGGAGTGTGAACGCCGGGGTACCCCAGCTTTACCTCTAACCTCTATTTCACTGTTTTGCAGGCGCGAAGCCCATTTTGTAGGACACCCCTCTTGGTTTTGACCTTTCACCATTATTACCACTCCATCTCCCCTTCTCGCCTCTCCCAAATTTCAGGTACGCCGCACCGCACACAACAAACCAGTGAGGTACCCCATCTCCCCCAAAAATATAAATTCATTGTTCAAGATAGATTTTGGCTTTTCCTACCCCAAAATCTGTTGAAAACAAGCTGGATTAATAATTTTCTACACCGATCCATTATCTGCTGTATGATTAATAGTTTGATCTTCATTTTGAGTGTATCTTGAATCATCGTCTCGAACAAAGTCTTGAGTAAGAGATCTCCAGTATAATTCATTGAATATCTCATTACCAAAATCTTCAGCTTCAAGAGTTCCCTTGGATGAAAAAAACCGTTAGCCATCCAAAGATGAATTAGACGCTCTTTCTTAATTTTAGAATGTTTAGGAAATACAGCACAAAAAGCAAAACATTGTCTCAATTCCGCTGGTAAGTTGGAATAGCTCAATCGTAAGACAGGCAAAATGGAATTTTCCTCCTGGGGTAAGTTCCATCGTTTACTGTCTTTTACATGTAGCCACTCGTTTTAATCGCTTTTAAAGCGCATCAGGTTCCTAAAGTCTTTGCAGCTAGCAAGACACCATTACACTTCCTCACTATTTCCTTGGCGATTGCTAAAATGTCATGTTTGCTTATGCCTAAAGATTATGATCAATGGGTTTGTTGATATGATCATCAAAATCAGCTGAATTTTATTAAAAGTTGAAAACCAAAATCAGCTGGATTTTATGAAAATCTATTAAAACATTCAATTTCTAGTGGGAATTTATTATATGGATGTTTATTTTATTGGTTTATCAAAAGGGAGACTTTAAATAAAGAGAAGAGAGGTTGAATGTGAAATTAAGATGCACGGTTGGTGTAATGACAAAAATTTTAATTTTTTTATTCAATAATTTTATCATCTGACCTTAATTCTTATTCGAATTAAGGGTGTACATTTTAAAACATACAAAGCTTCGCACTTAAAATATATTGATGTCAAAAAGTTTCATTTTAATTATATATCTTGCTTCACGTTCTATCTTTCATTGTTGAATCGTTTATATGACCATACATGGTTAATAATTAATATTTTAATGGAGACAAATAGGCAGCACATTATTTACTGATTCCACAAAGTAGGCACCACTTTATTTATTGATTTCACATTACGGAAATAATATTTATTAATGTGAGACACTGACACCAACTAGCAGATGACATTATTGCAAATTCCATTATTCCCATGACATAATATATTCACATATAGGTAGAATTCGAAGATGAAACACAATAGGTGTGGGAATTTATAACTAAATTAATTACTTGTTAATAGAGAGTAGTCCATCCAGCTTATTGGCTGACTCTTGTACCTTGAAATGATAAATTTGAAGGTTCTCAACATCAAGCTTCTTCAAATTGCTGTTCAATCTAGAAGTAAAATATTTTCCCCAATTGTATGCTCTGTATTTAGCAGGATTTTGCTCATTTATAAGCTCATCTAATGGCTTCATCATTGTGTAATGAGATGGGTTGAATAAAATTGGAATTGAAAGCCTTTCCTTCTCAGAATTCACCACAACCCTATGCTCCACAGTCTCATAAGCATCATTGCTCCATACCTGCACAATTACATAGATTTTATGGAGACCAAAAAAGCATATACATAGATTTATAGAGACCGATATTGTATATGAATATATTTTATTGAGACCAAAAAAGCATCTACTGAACACGAAAATTTGATTTTGATACCATATTAATAATTATTAAACGTTTGACCAAAAAGCTTAAACTAGCTGTTACCTGAATACAATCACCGATATTTATGATATAAGAATTCGGGATGGGTTTGACGCGAGCCCATTCTCCGTCTGATTTTTTCTTTACCTCAAGACCTCCGACATCATCTTGGGCAAGGATGGTAAGGGCACCGCTGTCCTTGTGTCGACCCACACCGAGAGTTAGGTGGGGAGCTGGGCACGGTGGGTAGTGATTAAGTCTAGCAAAGGTGGTTTGATCTTTGAAGAAGCCATTGAACCTGTTTGCTGGTAGTCCCAGGCTCAGGGCTATGAGTTCTATCAACTTGTAAGCAAGTTTTTCCACTTCTTTAGCATATTCTTCAAATGCCTCTCTGTCAAGCATATGCCAAAAGTAAACAAATAGATACTATAATTGCAACATTTTAAATTTTGCATTAATCAGAATATGCTTGGCTCCAAAATACTATTACAAGCTTTCAAATTGACCGACAACAAATTAAAATTATTTGGTGGTATTTACTATGACTCACCTGCTTATTGCTGTTTATTTTGTCAATAAATACCTCTTATGGACTATATTGTGAGTTTGTGACTACCATCCAACCATGAGAAAATTCGGGTTATATTTTCTCGCTCTCCAGCTTATTAATTTCGATAGCACGAAATTAAAATGCCCATTAGATGCTTTAAAAAGTAAAAACTCTCGCTAAATTGACCTGTACATTATTAAAGGATCAAAATTCTCTTTTAATCCGAGTTCTCCTCAAATTATAGTTTAGTACTAAAATTTCACCATCAAAATGTAAGAATTGAACTTTACCTTAATTCAGGAGGATAATCAGGCCATTGACTGTACGTTTCAGCAATTTCCTTGTCCTCAGGTTCAGGTGAAGCTGGCATCAAACAAGGGCTCTCCACAAGGAAATCAAACACTTCTTTCCAATCTCTAACATTTTTGGTATGCTCGGTGTCATAATACCCCACCAACTTGTTCTCATCTTTCCTCACCTTTCTCTTCTCCTCCAACGGCTGCTCGAAAAACTTCCTCGCCGCATTTTCTATGCTCCAGCGCTTATCGAAGGGCACACCGTGGTTGATCACCTGAAAAAAACCCCAGTTCTTGCATGCATTGCCTATTTCCTGCACTAAGTCACTAATGGTACTGTCAGGGTTTTTAATATTGGTGCTGGTGGCGCTCAAAGCTGAGAGATCAATTAAGGGTATGCCTTCGGCTTCGGTTACCGAAAGTTTAGGCCTGTGCTTTAGGGCTTGAATGAAAGCTTCATCAACTTCTCCCATGGCTCTAGAGGTGCTGAGAGATAATGTATGGCGAGGTAAATGTGGTTGTTGATATTTATTTATTTACGGGGCAGAGATACGGTGACGTTTGTGCTTGCATTGCATTGCCTGTATAACGTGTCCAAAAGAAACGTCACATGTATCATGTATGGAATCTACGATTTAGCATTGGAATACACTAATAATTCAATTTGGACAGCATACCATTGATACGTCAGCTTGTTTATATTTTATTTATTTATTTGCATTCTTTTTTAGTGTTTTTTTTCTAATCTAAAATTTGAGTCCATCTAAAATTTTAAACAGATCCAAATATATTTAATTTTAACTAAAATATGCATTCTGAATATATCACAGTTCAGATGAAACACGATTTTTATCTTTTAAAATAAAATAAAGGATGTTATCATTTTGCCACCTAATGTTATTCGACATATCACTCTCAATTTTTATTATTTTATCACCAAACTGTTAAAGTTAATAGTATTTTTCAAGTAAATTATAATAAAAATTTATTTTATCCATAAACTGTGCAATTTGACCTTCTAAATTAAAAGAAATACAAAATTAATTACATACAAAGAAAATAATACTTTATCAATTGATAATTTTATTTATGTAAAATAATTAATTGATAAATTGTAAATACTATATCTTATGAAATTACTAAAATATTGAATATATTGAAATTTTTAAAATATCCTTGTGACATCATCAATTTGTTAATGGAATTAATGATTTTGTGGTAAAATGATAAAAATTGTAACGGTAAATGAGAAAAAATAATTATCAGAAAACTTTGGTAGTAAAGTGATATGACAATATATATTAGGTGATAAAATGATAATATCCTTAAAAATATTAAATTCATTCTGTTTAATATACATACACATATATATAAAATCAGTAATAATTACTAGCTAGTTGTTAATGGAGACTGTTAATTCTTTTGGCTGTTTAATTAATTGCATAGATTTGGAAATTCTCAACGTCAAGCTTCTTGAAATAGCTACGCTTTCTCATCTATAGTGACAGACTTTACCCGGCCTATTGTATGCTCGACATTTAGCAGGATTTAACCTCATTTGTTTTAGAAAGTAAAGCTACTAAAACAAACAACTTTCTTGTGGGAATTCTTGTATATAGATGCTTAATTATTTTATTGGTTTATTAAAGGGAGACCTCACACAAAGTGAATGCGAAATTATGATGCACATTTGATGTAATGGCAAAACTTTCAATTTTTATTCAATTATTTTGTCATCTCACTTCTCTTTAATTTTTGCTCAGCTAACTCAAAGAATTGAGGGTGTGCATTTTAAAAGCGCATATTCACATTCAAAAGATCCACTATAAACCAGGTTGTAGCGCGACCAAGTCCAAGAAAAAAGTTTTGAAGTCTAAAGTATTATGAAGTTTTATATGAAAATAGAGTTTTCACTCTTTTCTTACATATGTCCTTGAATCAATTTCTATAAAATAAATGAAATACAATTTATAGTTAATCTACTCTTTCAAAGGAACCTTTAAATTTCAATATTAGAAGAGTATTCTATCATTTTAATTGTGAGTTAGAGAAATTTTTTATTAATTATATGTACTTTATTTAGAATCATATTTTTTAATATCGCATTATTTGATGTATGTCGGTATTTTTTTTTATACTTTTTATATGCGCTCACTTTCATACAAATATATGCAATAAATTTATAATTTAACTCCATGTTATCAAAGATCATGAGTCCATATCCAAAAGTTTCACTGTTAAATCGAAATTATGTAAATTACTTGCTTCACTGAAGACAAATATTAACCACAGTGTATTAGCAACAATCATTGAATTGGTTTTCCCAAAAGCAGATCCAATTCAAAAATCAATAATAATCTACCAAAACAAGCATGTGACATTAAAGTTGTTTTGCAGAAAAATGTCTTGACTGTGGCCTCTAAAATTAAACTTTTGCAACAACGAATAAGGTTAGCTCAGTAGATTTTTTATTGTATATACGTATACTTATATATTTATAATTAACATAGTCCTTGATAAACACAAATACCTACATTATATTATATATATAACGCAATTGATCAAATGGGACAAAATAATTAACTTTACCTAAATTCAGAAGGATAGCTTATTCATATGGAAAGCATTAAGAATGTTATATAAGTTGAAAAAAAAAATGTACATAGTAGAATTTAGACGAAACACACCATTTCCTTTTTTAAATAAAGAAAATAATTTATTCTTTTTTTTAATACAGAAAATAATTTATTCTATTCCATCTAATGTATCTAACAATACCACATGGGAAAAATACATAGTCGGTGTTGTAACAAGAAATGTGAAAAGTTAAATAGGCATGATAGCATGGGAGCATGATAGTATATGAGAGCATGAGTGCTTAGTAGCAGGAAACTTAATAAATCAAATAAGCCTAATAGCATGAAGGTTTAATAGCATATAAGAGCATGAGAGCTCAATAACAAGAACTTGATAAGTCAAAAAACATAGCTTAATGAGAGTATGAGAGGATAATAGCATGAGAGTTTATAATGCTTAATAAGTCAAATAGGCACAGCTGCATGAGAGCATGATAGCACGAGAGCTCAATAATAAGAAGTTAATAAGTCTTCAAAGTTCAAACCATAGCTACATGAGAGTATGATAGCACAACAACACGAAAGCTCAGTAGCAAGAAGCTTAAAGAGTCAAATAAGCACAACTAAATGAGAGCATGAAGCTTGATAAGTCAAATATGCACGGCTTTACGAGAGCATAATTGTAGCAGAGCAAATTGAAAACTATGAGATCACGAGAGGTGCTCCTAGAAGAACTATATTCGATAGGCATATAAGTAGAGGAGATTGTAATAGAGCCCAAAAAACTCATGATAGGGAGGCCAAAAAAATCCCAGAGCATGAGACCTCAAGAAGCTTAATAAGTCAAATAAGCACAGCTACATGAGAGCATGATAGAATGAGAGCTCAGTAGCAAGAAACTTAATAAGTCAAATAAGTACAGCTACATAAGAGCATGAGAGCATGAAACATGATAAGTCAAATAAGCACAACTGCGGGAGAGCATGATTGCGGCAGAGCAAATTAAAAATCCAAATATCGTGAGGGGTGTACCTATAAGAACTATATTTGGTGGGTTTGCAAGTAGAGGAGATTCTAATAGAACTCGAAAAGCTCACATCAGGGAGGCCAAAAAAACCCAAGCATAAGAGCATGAGAGCCCAGGAAGCCCAATAAGTCAAATAAGCACAACTACATAAGAGCATGAGAGTATAAGCTCATGATAGCATGAGAGCTCAGTAGTTGAAAGTTTAATAAGTCAAATAAGCACAACTACATAAGAGCATGAGATCATAGACCATAATAGTATGAGAGCTCAGTAGTTGAAAGCTTAATAAGTCAAATAAGCACAGCTACATGAGAGCACGAGAGCATAAGAGCACTAAGTCTGATAAATCAAATAAGCATGACTGTAGGAGAGCATGATTGTAAGAAAGCATAGCTACAACCAGAGGCAGAAGGTGCTTAGGACTAGAGGAGGCCATTACACCTACAAGCTTTAAAAAAATAATGAAATTTCTAAAGGAAATATTAAAAATTAAGTGTAAAAATATTGATTTGGCCCTTGTGCAATTAATTTGTAAACTTTATATATAAGATGAATATGTAATTTTATATTTTGTGAAATAAAGTCAAAATGGCCCAATTGTTTGATCTTTATTTTGTTAATTGCTTTTTCATCATGACAAAATAGAAAATAGCCAAGTTTGATAAAGTTTAGACCTAATGCTTTGACTTTAATTTTGTTAATTGCCCTTTCATTTTATTTTTTTCTATTCATAACAATAGCCTCTGTTATTAATCAAAATTTCTAAATTAAAACTGCTGCAATTACAAGCAAAATTCCTAAGTTTCTGACAACTACAACACAACTATGGATGAAAAAACCATCCAAAATCAATCTCTTATTAATACTTGGAGTTTGATCTTTGCCCCTCAAGAGATTTACTCTGAGCTTTGCCCCTAGCTACAACATAATAGCATAAGAGCTCAAAAGCTTAATAAATCAAATAAGTATAACTGCAGGAGAGTACAGTTGTAAGAGAGGATGATAACATGAAAGCACAACTGTCAGAGATAAATTTAATTAAATAAGCCTAGCTGCCAAATTCAACATTTAAGGTCCAATAGTTGGAAGCATTATCCAAGCCTAGTAGAAGAATATAGAAGCTCCCAAAGCTCAATGTGAGTTTAAAGAGGAGATAAATGTTGGAGATGAACATTGATGTTAGATAAAACTCAATTAAAGAAAGAGATAAATGTTGATATGAGATAAAACACTAATTAAGCGATAATGATCATCAAAATGAGGAGTTATCAAAGATTAAGGATACTTAAATTGTATTATAAATAGAGAATTCTTAATGCATATAGGGGATAGGAGTAAATTGAAATTTGAATTTATTTATATTTTCGAGTCTTATTTTTAAAAATTTTGTGGGAAATTATAGTATCATTTGTAGATTTATTATTCAGTTTTGGCAAGAAATTATATTATCATGTGTAAATTTATTATTCATTTTTTACAGAAAATTGTTTATGACAGACTTTATTTCCCATCATAAAGTTATATTTTTAAAAAATTACGATTATAATTTATTTTTAAATTCCTGTTTACAAATTTAACTAATTAATAAAAATGAGTATCATGAAACAAACTAAAAGCAATTAATATTAATTAATTAACATCCATTCATTCCAACAAGTTAATTTCAAAATAAATACATATAGTATCTAATATTGACATCACTACAAATACATATATAATCAACATCCCAAATTAAAAAAAAATCATCCAATTAAACTTCAAGAAAAGGAACTCAAAATCCAGCCACTAAGCCAACAAACTTCCAGCAACAATACATCTTCTAGCAGCAATAGTCCAAGAGTGATGATATAACCACAAACTCTTATATAAACTTATTTTGTACAAACTGATATAACATTAATTCATTGGTTGAATGAAAATACAAAATAATGAAAATAAATCATGTGGACCAAGAGATATGTAATTCAACCAATTTTATCATATCACATCAGTTTGTACAAGATAAGTTTGTGGCTATATCATTACTCATAGTCCAATAGCTACTTACCCAACAACACTCCAACACACATTCAACAGCAACCCAGTATCTTTCTACACCACTGGTATTCTAGCCACATACACAGCAACCCTCCAACCCAAACTTCGCATACCAATCTATTCGAAATCAATCAAAATACCCAATGTTATCTAATGCATAACATGTACACTATAATCGTTAACAGTAACAATTATAATTTGACGCTATAACTTTAATTTTAAAAATCTTTTACAACTAATATTTATAGTTTCATACTCATACTAACCATTTTGCTAATGCAACAAGGATGTCGGAAAAATGGTTAGCCCACTCCAAATGAATCTCATCTAATTCATCCTCAGTGTATACTTTCTTTCCATTAAACTGTTAATCATAAGATTATTAAGAGGTCAAACTTCAAAAATAATGTCACATATATGGAATAAAAGAAAATTAAGAAATCTTATCATCAACTTACATTGCTCAATAACAAATTAACATCTGCTATTATTTCCTTCATGTATCTTATCACATAATAGCCACACTCCGATTTTGTGATATTTTGTTTGAGAGCATATTCATGACAAAAAAAAAATCTTACGAAAACTCATCCATTTTAGTTGAGGTATGTAATCGATAGGCACATGTAATTTTTGTAGGGTAACTTTTTTTTTTACCTTCACAATTCTCTTCTTAAAGTTATAATTCCATTTTTCGTTACTATCCTTTGCTGTGAAAAGTGTCATGGTGTTGTAAAAAAAAGTAAA
Source organism: Citrus sinensis (assembly GCF_022201045.2). Classification (NCBI taxonomy): domain Eukaryota; kingdom Viridiplantae; phylum Streptophyta; class Magnoliopsida; order Sapindales; family Rutaceae; genus Citrus; species Citrus sinensis. Next base: position 3,951,562 of record NC_068563.1, on the reverse strand, counting down.
TTGTTATCTCTTAATCATATTGAAAAAACTTAAAATATCAATTGCATGAAATAAGTTGGCATACATACATTTTAAGGAGCTGTTCTAAATCAATATCAGAATTGGACAGCACAGGATCTACATAAAACACTTCATTTTTAACCACGTCAAACACAACTAAAACCCAATGGTAGCTACAATAGGAGAAGGCAATTGAAAAAAAAAACAGAAAACAAAACCATGAATTAACAAATAGTTGTAACAGTAATATAAATTCAGAAACAACTGTAAAAGTTTTAAATGAAAACTAAAACTTACGAAGGATTGTATGGCATGAGAATGAGTTGTCCATTTTTGGCTTTTTTCAAGCTGTCGTGAATATGCTTAACTCTCTTTGAGCGAAATTTTTCTGTAGCCTTTGGATTTATTGAGCAAACCAAACTTGGACATATGAATCCAAATGATTTTTTTCATTTTGTGGTTGGTAGAATGGTGGAATCCAACAACCTGAATAGAAAATTATTGCATCAATAAAAAGTACACTTAGTTGATACAAAATAGTGTAAAGAAAAGTGATTAAATTACTTACGCCATATATATTTGAATAGCATTTACTCCTAGTGCTTGCATTGACAACAATTCGTTGCAATTTTTCTTCCCAATATAAGCACAATCATGTTTTTGGAATACGTTATCATCAATCATATATGTCAGAACACCATCATTTTCATCAGGCTGGTATTTCTCACACAATTCCTCATTGGGTGCACTACAACTTTTTTGGCTTTATCCTTTTCAAAAGTGGCTTTTTTGTTGGGCTGTCAAGATGAATCTCATGTATATCATCAGCTGTACCATCAACATAGTCAAAATCCAATTACTTTTTACTGCTTCTAACTCTTTTCTTCTCATCATTTGCATAATCCTTTGGGATTGAAGGATTGAGTTTTGGACTTTTCCTCAAAATCACAGCTTCTTTAACATGCTTTGGCAAGACACACTGAATGACAATAGGCAAAAGTTATTGCATAAGAACATGGCAGTCATGTGATTTAAGGCTATGAAGTTTAAGGTCCTTCATTGACACAAGATTTATTTATGTTTGAGGAATATCTACCTGGAACCTTAATTTTTTTTAAAGCTTTGCAGAACCTTATTTTTTCATCTCTAATTAATGTGTAACAAGCCGCATGAAAGAATATGCACTTATTCTTTTTTAAAGTTGGTGCTAACTCATCCTTAATTTTCATTTCCACAAGATCATTCCTTAACTTAAGACCATCTTTGGTCTTTTCTAAAATATGGAGCAGTGCTCCATATATGCTCTTACATATATTTTTTTCAATGTGCATAACATCTAATTGATGATGTACAAGTAAATGCTTCCAATACTCTAAATTATAAAATATGAATTTTTTTCCACCAAATGCATTCATTAATGTCTGAACTTTTGCGTTTTTTAGAGTTTTTCTTTCCCCATTTATAATCAAGAGACTCAACCAATCGCAAAACACCCTCCCCATCCAACAATTTTGGAGCAAACTCTCTCTATTGTGTTGTCAAAAGCTTTTTCTTGGTCTCGAAATTCATGACCATGAGGAAGCCAACGATAGTGATCGATATATGCATTTTTGCCACTGTGTTTAAGTCTACATTTAGTAGTGTCTACTCCACAATATGGACATGCATTATATCCTTTAATAGTGCAACTAACTAGATTTCCATATACCAAAAAGTCATTTATAGTCCATAATAACACAACTCGCAAATTAAAGGACTCATTTCTATAAACATCATAAGCCTCCACCCCAACTTCCCACAAAATTTGTAAATCTTCTATCAAATGTGCCAAGTACACATCGATGTCGTTGCTCGATTGTTGAGGATCAAAAACCAGTCGGGACAACATCATGAATTTCCATTTCATGACATGCATTTTTGCCATTGTGTTTAAGTCTACATTTAGTAGTGTCTACTCCACAATATGGACAATCATTATATCCTTTAATAGTGCAACTAGCTTGATTTCCATATACCAAAAAGTCATTTATAGTCTATAATAACACAACTCTTAAATTAAAGAACTCATTTCTATAGGCATCATAAGCCTTCACCCCAACTTCCCACAAAATTTGTAAATCTTCTATCAAAGGTGCCAAGTACACATCGATGTCGTTGCTTGATTGTTGAGGACCAAAAACCAGTAGGGACATCATAAATTTCCGTTTCATACACAACCATGGAGGAAGATTGTACGTTATAAGAATAATTGGCCAACAACCATCTGTTTCATACTACTAGGAGAGCTATGTGGATTTATTCCATCAATCATTAACGCAAAGCAGAGATTTCTAGAATTTAAGGCAAATGTAGGCCATTTGTTATCTACTAATTTCCATGATGGCGAGTCTACCGGATGTTGAAGCTTACTATCATCGACTCTCTCATTTGCATGCCAAGTCAAGTCCTTGGCAGTTTCTGAGGATTGAAACATGCTTTTAAAATTTATGTATGAGCAGAAAATACCATAAAACCTTCGTAGGAACCCCTTTCTTATATTGGTCAACACTATCATCTTTTTTTTTTTTTTCCATATAGATAAATCACAACTAGGACAGTTAGACAACCCTTGATACTTTTTTCTGTAAAGTATGCAGTCATTTGGGCAAGAATGTATTTTCACATATTATAAGCCTAAAGCGGACATTGTCTTTTTGGCATCGTATATAGACACTTGAATTTCATTACTTTCATGCAAAAACTTGGTTAGAAGACTTAATAACTCAGTAAAACTTATGTCAGACCTCCCAAATTTACCCTTTATATTGAACAAGCTAACCAAAGTACCTAACTTATTGAAATTTGTGCATCTCGAGTACAAAGGCTTCTCAGTCTGTTCTAGAAGTTCTTTAAATATTTTAGGATCTGCAGTACAATCCCTATAAGCATCGTTAACCATGTCTACTGTGTTACCGTTATCGTAATCTATAAACTCAAATGGAACATCTACATCTACATTACAAAGTGGTGTGTCATTGACATCTTCCCCTTGCCAACTCCAGGTTGTGTATGAAACATCAAAACCATGAAAATACAAATGTTCACGAGCAATCTTATGTATACGAAAGGATAAATTTATACATTTAGTATACAGACATTTAATGACGCTACTGCCTTCAAAATTACCAATAACAAACTTCATAAATTCTTCAACCCCATCTTCATACTCACCTGACATTTTACTACAATGAACCTAAGACTTATTCATTTTTAGTTTCAATTAGTTTTGATCCTGACATATTGAGGAGGTTATGAATAAATTTAAAAAAAACACATTATAATAGTAGAAATTAACACCACTTTAAATACTTTTACTCCAACATAAGCATAACAAAAATTTTTGACCCCACAAATTATAGTAGTCACAACACAAAATATAAGTAAATAAACACAGTATAGTAGTCAAAATCATTACAGTAGTAAATAAACACAATACTAAAATCAAGCCCAATACAACTTCAAGTTATGATATCATATAAAAGACTATAATATTAAAGATATTTCATGCAATAATAAAGTAGCTAATGAACTTAAAACTCTAAAATAAATAAGTGCAATTTATTTACCAGATCAAATTAATTCCTCTACAGTAAATTATTCCAGCAAAATAGATGCAACAAATTGTGTAACAAGGGAGGGCAGCAAGTTGTTCCAACAAAAACAAATGATCAATTATTACATAAGGAAAGATACTCTTTTTCAACAAATTACAATACAATTTTGCATCAGAAGATAAATTAAGTTCTAATGAGGTTCTAAGTATAACCAGTAATGCTACTTCATTATTTCCTAATAACCCTATGCTTCAATAAAAAAATAACCCTAGATATGCAAAAGTACAAATTAACATCATTTTAAATACCCTTACTACAACATAAACATAACAAAAAATTTCAACCCCACACATTATAGTAGTCACAACACAAAATGCAAGTAAACAAACACATTACAATAGTCACAACATAACATAAAAATCAAGCCCCATACAACTTCAAGTCATGCTATCATATAAAGGACCATAATATTAAATTGCTTTCATGCAACTATAAATTAACTAACGAACTCAAAATTCTAAAAATAAAGAAATGCAATTTATTTACCAAATCAAATTAATTCATATACAATAAATTGTTCCAGCAAAAGAGACGCAACAAACTCTGCAACAAAAGAGGTGGCAGCAAGCTGCTCCAACAAAAATATAGAATCAACTATTGCATAAGGAAAGATACACATTTTCAACAAATTAAAATACAATTTTGCATTAAAAGCTAAATTAGGTTCCAAGTATAAATTTGTTGAAAAAAAAAAGTACTGCTGCTTCACTCATTTCTTAATAACCCGGAACTTCAATGAAAAATTAACCCTAGATATGCAAATTTACCACAATAGACAAATTATTTGGCTCTTGGTCCTGCTACTAGTAGTACTACTGTTGCTAAATAATTATCCATTTTCTCTAATCCTTCAACTCCAAAATCTACTTCACTCATGCTACTGCTACTGTTGTGCTTCTGCTACTGTTGTGCTTCTGCTACTGCTAACCCTAACAAACTAACATTCTATGCTCTCCTTCAACAAATTAACTAATCAATTTTTCAATGAGGTTTTATCGTTAGATTATTTATAGAATTAATTCATTTAACTTAGATTTGTGCAAAATAAACAGCATGCAAAAAGAAGACATAATAGAAAGCATATCAAAGGCTTTGAAAAAATGACGGTGAGGAAGATAGCAAGACGAGGATAGAAAAACGATGGTGAGGAACACGATGGCAATACCACGAAATACACCTTCACGCAGTCAATTTCACAATGCAATCAGTAACTAATACATTAGGAAGATGATGGCAAGATGACGACGGCCGAGATTCTGGTAAGATAATGGCGAAACGGAAGTCAGTATAAGAGATTAAGAGAAGTTAGAATTGAGAGTTTTAGCCTAAGCCTACTCTCTGCATGTTTGTGAGTTGTATGTTGATACTTAGAAAAAATTAGGGATTAAAGAAGTCCAACTCTGCACCAAAATGACGCATTTCAAGTTTTTAAATTTTATTTTACAATAAAAAGTTTTAAAATTTTATATTTATGTACAAAATGTTGTCGTTCCAAGTTAGCTAAAATTGCGACATGTTTTCATTCGCATAATATTTTATTTTAAATAATACCCAAAATTTAGGTCAAAAATGCGCTAAAATCAAGTCAACGCGTAAATTTTATCATGTATTATTGTTGTTTAAATTTATATCACAAAGACATCATATATTCTTGACATAATCTTTTTTTATCACAAGTCCATCACGAATCAGTTATGAATACATGATAGACAAAAAATCTATCACAACTATATCATATTTTTATGACCTATACCTTTTTTCTCGGAATCCGTCATAAAGTGTCTATCATCTATTGCCAATTTTCTTGTAATGTGTGAAAGAATGTCCAACTTGCTTAAAAAATTATTTGGCAACAAACGCTTTTGTTGTGCTAAATGGTTCTATCCAAAAATTATTTTGTTCCCATAGAGTTATTTACAACAAAACAATTTTGTACACACACACACACACACACATTTAAATCCACAATTCTAGAGATGTGGGGGATAGAGTCCTATCTGAAAATCTACAATTCTAGAATTAAACGAGATAAAAAAGGGGAGCTCTATCCAAAAAAATGACTCCACCAAGATCCAGACAGAAATGATTCATACTCCTATATAACTACATAAACGCTGAGGGATAGGGGTTCCGATTTTGAACACTCAAGAATCCTACCTAATTTAAATTTAAAGAAACATTATCTTATCTGGAGGATTTTTTAAATTCCAATGATCCCTATTCTTCATTATCACCATTCTTTCCTATTTAAAGGAGGATTTCTTTTAATTAAGCTCTTTTAGTTTCATTTTGATTAATTTTCTAGACACAAATATTTAAGTATTTTGTTATCCCGTGAAAGCCATTGAGACTGACTTGACTGTACCAAGGTAAGGTACAAAGGTTGTACTATATAAAGGCCCAAGAAGGTTTTATTTCTCTCTTATGACCTCTTATACACATACCCTAAAAAATTTTATCACTGTCACACACACAAAATTAGGGGGCTGAGGTCTTTTTCAACCTCCAACCACCACTTTCTCAGAGAGCTTGCAAACTCTCATCATCTAAAAAGCCCAAGTAGCTAACTTAAGCATTGGAGTGTGATCGCCGACCATCACCGACTCCACCTCTAACCTCATTTCCTTGTTTTGCAGATTGGGAGGCGTTTCTTCAAGATTTCTAACTCTCGTCCAAACTCCCTCGTTGCTGCCATCCGAAACCTCTTCTTCTTTAGCTTTTTTGTGAGCCCAAATTAGCCTACACACCATGACTCAGTGAGGTACTCCAAACCCCTCAAGACAAATTCATTGTTTCAAGTGTGATTTCACCTATTTGTCCTTTAACCCAAAATCCACCAAAAACAAACACAAACATTTTCTACACAAGAATTCTCGCACAATGATACTTTGCATAAACCATCAATACTAGATCGGGTCTTTGCATAGACCCTCAGAACAGTTCGTGTGCATTGAGGCATTTTCTTTCAATTGGGCAAAAAAAAGGAATTAACAAGATTATATGATAACTCTTCTAAAAAAAGATTATCTGATAACTGATTAAGAATAAAAGAATCATAATTTAAAAAAGAAAAACGATTCATAAAATTTCAGCAATTAAAGAAAAAAATTGAAAACCAATAAACTTTACACTAACTCCCATAACTAATAACATGACAAGATTCAAAGAATCTCCGAAATGCAACAAAATCATATTTAAAATAAATACTCCTACCGTCATGCACAACAAGATTATATGATAATTGATTAAAAAAAATTAAATCCAATCATAATATAAAAAGAAAAAAAGGTTAATAAAATTTCAATACTTGAAAAAAAACCCAATAAACTTTACACTAACTCCGTCGAGATTAAGCAGAATTTTAGAAATTCAACAAAATCATATTCAAAATAAATACTCATGCCATCATGTACAGTGGTAAAACAAATTATGAAATAACAAAATTTAGCACTCACTCGATAAAAAAAGGTTATGTCTTGCTCACGACGAATACTCTCAATTCTTGAATATGTGAATGCAACTCTTGAAACAAAATTTCTCAGCTTCTTTTTATTAGGACTCTGTCTTGCTCTCGACAAATACTCTCGATTCTCGAATATTGAACAGAACTCTGTAAATATTTTTTTATGAAATAACAAATTCACTTAATAAAAAAACAGATAAATAACAAAATTTGTTATTAAGTGAGTGCTAAATTTTGTTATTTCGTAAAATATGTTTGCAGAATTCCATTCACGTATTTGGAAATCGAGAGTATTCGTAGCAAGACAGAGTTCTAATAAAAAGAAGTTGATAAATTTGTTCGAAGAGTTGCGTTTACGTTTTCGAGAATAGGGAGTATTCGTTGTGAGCGAGGCAGAGCCTTTTTTTATCTTGAAATTGAGGGGAAGACGACCAGACAAGAGGTGAGATTCTTGAAAGGAAACTTCTTAGGCACAGAAATTGATGACTATTACTCCATTATTAATGTTTATTTGGTTTAAGAGGGTTTATAAAATTAATAATTTGAAAAATGAGTCTAACACGGCAGACTGTTTCCTCCACGAGTGGTTCTTTTACCGTCCCTTTAAACTACTCCTTACCCTTTTTACATTTTGTAGGGTTCTTTATAGAATTAAAACGGGGTGTCATAACATATTTATATCACTATTAAATATTTTAGTGGAAGGTATAAAAAAAGTGGGTCCTATAGGGGTTTTTGGAGGGATGGCAGAAGGTCAATCTTCCTTCACATCCTGCCGGACTTTAGCCCAGATCGTTTTGTTAAAAAATATTGAAAATGAAAATCTTCCACGTGCATAACGAAACATACAGTAAGATGTGGATACACATAGAAATTGGTAGAGATACATTAAGTAATTTGTAGTTCAATTTAAACAATTATTGCCAAAACTTAATAACCAACTTGACAATATAAATTTGTTTTTGAAAATTAGTTTCACATGTTTTTTTTGGGAAAATTATCTTTACATTCTTCAACTAGTATGCATATGAGCTTTGATTTGGATTATATGTAAGTGCAAACCCATCAAGACCTTTGGCCTCTGATAAATCCTTTGTGCAGATCCAAATCAGCAAATATGTGTCTTCCAAATCCTATTTTGTCACCCGCAACAAGGCAGAACTTAATTAAGATAATATAAAGTATCATACATATAACATGATGCATCACACTAATTGTCTTTACAAATTATGATAAACGTAATAAATAATAATACCTTTAGATGAAAGTGCAATCGATTAACGCCTTTTCAATTGTCAACATCATAAATAGTATAATGCTTGCAACAACTAGAGACCGTTAAGCCTGTCTTTAGTTGAACTTTTTCTATTACCCATTTCTTCTGAACCTATAACATAATTCACAATATACATTGATACCGCCAATGGATTCTCTTTAGGCGTTTCTTGGCCACGGCCTCATCTCAAGTCATGGAACTTATTAACATTAGGACCCCAATACGTCAACCTGGCTAGACCAACATTGTACATGGCACCGAGCATCAGTTGACACTATTTGCCCCATCTTGAGATACAAACTTGCAATAAAACTAGCAGCTGATAAATTTACAGTTGGGAAGCTTGTGGCACTGGGCTCTGTAGCAATAAAATGCATCCCGAGTCCAAGACATGAGACCATCTGTAGCGCTCTGGCCCACTATTGGTGGGATGGCACGTTGAGCCTAGAAATGCTTATGGCTGTGTTCACTAATTGTTGCACCTTTTCTTTTAGAGATAAAGAGTGAAACTATGTTCTTGGTTCAGTGCTCATAAGTTATCGAGGAGTTGCAAAATGGGAACTAGCTTGTTTTTTATTTGCTTTTGTCACATGTAAATTTTTTAGGGTACAATGGATTGTTAATAAGAGGAATATTGCAAGGCAAAGTGATAAGTGATAATAGGATTTCAAGCCTTTGCCTATTTTAGTGTGTTGAAAAGTAGTAAGCATCGGTATTGCTTTTATGGTAAAATGTTGAGCCAAAGTCTCTTTTAGCAGTTTATCTACAATGCAAAAAGAAGTTGTTGCTTGTGAGTTGAGTGATAGATATATGATTTGGCTTGTTTCCTAGTTTTTGAAAGAAATGATGCTTTGATGCTTAGACAAAACAAAAGCTTCTTTTAGCTCGTATGGAAATTCTTATACAAATGATCCACATTGTTTTAAATGATTTATTCCATTTAAATGATTTATTCCATAAACATTACAATCCTAAAAAATACAATGGCCTAATTATATTTTAAGAGTTGCATATTAAAATAACCATAAGGGGGGATCGAGTTTGTGTAATATGGCACTATTCACATTAACTTTTTTTTCTTTAATTAAAATAATAAAAATGAATAAATAAAATTAAAAACTCAAGTATGTCGCGGCAAGTGCTAATGAACTGTCAGCGACATTTCGACGGCTACTGACTACCCGTGGCCACCACATAAGATTGTGTTTTGCACAAAACTTTGGTACCATTAGAATTCTTATTGTCGGGGCTCATGCTATGGTGCAATTATTATTAGTAGAAAAGCTTCCGTTCGACGTAAATTTACAATAAAAAATCAAAAACCGAAACTTTGACTATAGATCTATGGCAGATGAAAATTTCCTTTCAAATAATAATTGCACCATTGCGAGTCCTAATAATAAGAATTCTAATGATACCAAAATATAGTTCAAATAATACTAAAGTATGCCCCATAGCGGCCGTCCACAATTTAGGGTGACCAGCGGTGAAAATTGTTTATTTTAATTATATAAATTTAAATTATTAATTCAATATAAATAGTAATAAAATATAAATGAATCGTAAAATATTAATTGAACAGGAATATTAAATTATAATAAAATTTATTATTTTAAGTAATATAATCCATACCACAGTAAATATAATATTATATTACAACTTAATATAATATAATGTAATACAATACAGAACAGGCCCCTTAAATTAAAAACATTTGTATTAGAAAAATAAAATTAAAACTTGAGATTAATAATTGGGCCTTGGCCTGGGATCGAATTTTTTAATACAAGCACGGGCCTGCAAAATAAGAACCGTAGCTGGCCCTCCGACCATCTCGTTGAGCCCAATTTTGTTTTTTAACTCCTTAATTAAGGCCTAGGTAATTCAGTACATGAAAAAATTAACATTAAGTAAAAATTTAATTGATGCGTGACCCGTTGTTTACTAGTTCAGCAAGTGGTTGATTTGTCGTAAATATGTATAAAAATTATAGGATGTGTCGTTTTTATTACCAGAACATGGATGAAGACAGATAAGCATTAGATATATTGTATTAGCAAGAATCATGGGATTGATTTCCCAAAACTAGAGGAGCTATCCAATCCAAAAAAAAAAATAATATTAATTCACCAACTAGCAGATGGTATTATTGCAAATTCCATTATTTCCATCGCATAATATATTCACAGACAGGTTGATCAATTCAAAGATGAAACACACTACATATGTAATTTCGCTAACTACAAAGCAAATTTAAATTAATTACTTCTTGTTAATAGAGAGTGCTCCATCCAACTCGTTAGCTAACTCTTGTACCTTGAAATGAGAAATTTGAATGTTCTCAACATCAAGCTTTTTGAAATTACTTTGCCTTCTAGTGGCTAAAAATTTTCCCAAATTGTATGCTCTGTATTTAGCAGGATTTTGCTCATTTGTAAGCTCATCTAATGGTCTCACCATTGTGTAATGTGGTGGGCTGAAGAAAAATGGAATTGAAAATCTTTCCTTCTCAGAATTCACCGTAACCCTATGCTCCACACTCTCATAAACATCATTGCTCCATACCTGCACAATTACGTAGATTCTATTGGCATTAAAAAAAAAAAAAAGTGTATCGAACACGAAATTTTGATTTTTGACACCATATTAGTAATTATTAACCGTTTGAACAAAAAACTTAAGCTGGCTATTACGAATTACCTGAAGAATGTCACCGACATTTATGATATAAGCACCCGGGGTGGGTTTGATGCGAACCCACTCTCCATCTGATTTTCTCTTCACCTCCAGGCCTCCGACATCATCTTGAGCAAGGATGGTAAGGGCACCAGGGTCCTTGTGTCGACCGACACCTAGAGCTAGGTGAGGACCTGGGCATGGCGGATAGTGATTAAGTCTAACAGATCTGGTTGGATCTTCGAAGAAGCTACTGAACCTCCTTGCTGGGAGTCCCAGGCTTAGGGCTATAAGTTCCATCAACTTGTAAGCAAGTTTTTCCACTTCTCTAGCATATTCTTCACATGACTCTCTGTAAAGCATACCAAAGAAAAACTCATAACTAAAGTCCCATCATTGAATCTTTTCTTGCAAAATTAAACTTTTGCATTAATCAAAGTATATACGGTGGCTCCAAAAGATTACAAGTTCTCATACTGACCAACAACCAATTATAACCATTTGAGTGGTATTTAACACGTACGAATCAGCTTCTTATGGTTGTTTACCTTGTCAATGAGTACCTCTTATGGACTATATTGTGACTTCTCTCCAACCATGAGAAAATTCACGTCACCAATTTAGATTTGCTAATTACTCTCAAGCTTATTAAATTCGATAACACAAAGATAGTAATCAAAATGTCAATTAGATGCCTAAAAGGAAAAATTCTTTTAGATGCTTGTACTAAAGGATTACAATATTTATCTCTTGATTTGAGATCTCTTGAACCTTTAAGAACTTGTACTACAAAGAAAAAATATAAATGAAAAACATATTGTTTCAAAAAATAATGATAAAGAAACAAATGAAAACGATATAATTATCTATTCAAATCAAATAGGTCCACTATATTGCAATGATCAAATTATCGTTAAGTACTCAAACTTCACCATCACAATATAAGAGTTAACTTTACCTTAATTCAGGAGGATAATCAGGCCATTGATTGAACGTCTCAGGAACTTCCTTGTCCTCAGGCTCATGTGAAGCTGCCATCAAAATACGCTTATCTGCAACAAAATCAAATACTTCTTTCCAGTCTCTAACATTTTTGGTATG